>NW_025336087.1:44226378-44475170 GCF_004798865.1 Varanus komodoensis | reverse complement strand
GCTGTCAGTGAGATACACTGCCTTGTTAATGTTACTTTGATTTCCAATAAAATCAGCTTACTCAATAGTGCTGAAAGGCAACCATTTCTTTTAGACTCCAATTTGCATGCATATTCTAATTCACATTTGAATCTATTTTTTAAAAAGCAGCAATGCTTATGGACCATGCTTTCTGCTCAGTTCATCACTTAACTGTTAGAACCACTGGGTCATTAATATCAATAATGAGAGAGAACTGCAATTAGGATCCAAATGAAATATGCCATGCCTCAGTTGATTTATTAGAATGTTTGTCAGTACAAAATACTGTGGCACAGTAGACAAGACTGCTGTGCTTGGATTGCTGCCTTCGCTCTAAATAGGAATCAAGAAAAATATTCACACGGGCTATCATTTAATTACTGTATGGAATTAAGAATATGAAGCAAAACTTTTTTAAAAAATAGCAATGCCTTGCTAACTCGTATTAATGTTGGGAGGCATATTACCAATTATTGAGTGTTCTCAATTAGCAAGTAATTATTTTCTTGCTGCTGATCTGACCCTTTCACTCTTTTCATTGACACCTCCCATTGGGTCCCTTTTTCACAGCTAATCAAATCTGAGCTACTTGCTATTATTTTCAAGGGCTGGTGGCTAGTCAATCCTTGACTTGCGATTTCAGATGGTTCCTTAATCACATTTCCTCACACAGACACTCTGCCAGGGTGGACAGACTCAACCATCCACTTAGTTGGAAATTATATCTACAGGGAGGAGGGGGGTCAAAATGGATGAAAAAAACATATTTTATACCAAAGATAATTGGAACAAACTACTGAAGGGAGTAGTTGTGTTCTTTCTTGCATGCAGCTTTCCTACCAAGATGTCCCACGGTAGAATTGCACATCACTTGTGCATGGTTTTTAACGTTGCACTGATTGCAGGAGGGAAGAAAGAGAATCACATGCTCTTCCATGGCAATGGAAGAACTGGACTGAGATCTGAGGAGCTACTCTCATTATGAAAAGGATCTGCATCAGTGCATTTTTTTATTTTTCCTGCTTAACTGTCATGTCATATCCCTGATAACATTTTCAATTTTTTTCCTCTCTATTTCAAAATAGGTTTGTCCTGCTCTAGAAGGAGATGGTATTTGAAAAACTCAAATACCACGTTTCTTGGGAATATGGATTACTTGCTCAGTTCTTTCCAAGGTCCGCATGAAGAGTAGGCAATGTGGGACACCTGTCAAGGGTCCACTCCCAAGCAGGGGCTCCGTGAAAAGGACCCCTGGGACATTCTCCATCATTTTGGCCTGCTTGTTCACCTAACTCTTGCTCTGGTCCAAACAATGCTGGTGGTGAGAAGGACAAACACCAGATGACCTGCTCTCTGTCTCTCTGCTTGTCAAGCAAACAAGTGGTAGCAATGGTGAGAAGAAAAATGAGAAGCAAGAGCAGCTGGTGGCAGAAGCCAGGAAAAATTGACTCATTGAAGGGATTTTGCCAAGATCCCTCAAAAACCTGGCACTTGCCCTGGAACTTTGCAATGGGAAGTTCAGATCAGAATGTTCAGTGGTTTGCAAGGCTACCTGTTAGGTTTGTGTGAGTCACCTGGGAATAAGAGGTAATCCCAAGTGGTTCTGTTTAACTTTTAAACTTAAGACCTTGAACAGAGGTTTCTGGGGGGCATAACTTCCCTGCTTACAATCAGACCCCCTCTGCAGTGAGCCAGGCATTGTAGTCCCAGCAAATGGTGAAGAAAGTGAAGCAGTGAGCCCAATTCAGAAATGGATCGATCAATTTCTTTAGTTAAGTAACATCTTAGCACTAAGGTGAAAGGGGACTTCTCATAGATTGAAAACCATGTATAAGCAGAAGAAAGACCGTAGTAAATTGTGACTCAAGGGGTATGACAAACAAATTGAGATTAAATTTAATAGGTTGGATTCAGATTTAGTCATGCCTACTGAACCTACTGAAATTAGCAAGGCAATTAGTAATTACTAATTTATGTCCTTTGATTCCAATAGGTCTACTCTGAGAATGTCTAAGTCTGCATCCAACCCATTGTTAAGAACCCTACAAATATTGAATACTGGAATAGAACAAAAAATATAATTGTATTTAAAATATCAAAGCCAAATGAAACAAATCTGGTAGATAACAGTTAAATTTTACAATAGTTAAGTAAAAAGTTCAAAGATTTGGAAGTGTGAATTCATTTCACCTGTACCTCAAATAATCTACTAGATAAATGCTGAGAAAGAGCTAATCTTGCTTCAAGAATTATCTACTAGAGTTGTTGGAGCAACTCATAGTTAATTTCCCATCAAAGCATCATACAACCAACCTTTTCTGAACCGTTAGAGATAACAGTCTTAAGGGATATTTTGGTCTGTAATCAAATCAGAAATATCAGGACACAAAATTTCTTCATTCCTCCACTTAAAGGCAAATCAGTGCAAAGACAGACAAGTCATTTCTTTGATGCATAAATGTCATGCTTTTCCTAGGGGGGTTGCCATTTACCCTCAGTGGTTTCCAGCTCAGAAAGGTCAAAACATCTCAGGTGCTACTTTATAGCTTGTGGATTATTCATCCTGACAGGCTTTTTTATTATTCAGTTTGTATCTTCAACATTTATATTTAAAATCAACCTTATATAATTATCTCTGTCACTCTCAAAATTAGAAAATTTTATCTAAATTGATGACATCACAGTATATTTGAAGATTCAGTTCAGATTAGCATTCTACACCTATAGCTGTTTATCAAAGTATGTTGATTTAAAAGAAAACCTTTCAACTTACTTGCTAAGTATTTTTTAAATTTTATTTTATTTTAAGCAATTCTACTTGAACATCTTCTGAGTCCTGTTGAAGGGATTAAAAAATATTTTCAATTTCTAAAGAGTTTACTTGGTTTTTTTGTAAACAATGTAAGTTATCTTAGTATCTTCTACATGTTTTCCCTTTAGAACTTACAAAATGACAGAAGCAACCACCTAAATTAGACTTTCACAGTGCAATTGATGCTTACTCAGAAATAAGTCTCATTGAGTTCAATGGGTCTTGTTCCCAGGTTAATGTGCATAGCATTGCAGCTTCTAATACTGAAATCTTATATTTACTTACCTGTAAGAAAGCCCTATTGAGTTTAATAGGTTAAACACGCATAGAATATCACTGCTGAGCCCTATTCATCTGAAATACGAAGTCAATGCCTTGGTGGGAAGAGTGATGGTTCTCACTATTGTTCATCAAACCCAATATTGTCTGTGTCCAAGGTGTGAAATTCGAGTTCCAAGGTCCCCAGATCATTCCATCTAGGATGGGTTTCATATTTTTTCCCTCTCTTCCCCCACCAATTCTAAAAAGATGAAAATACTTTCCTAAAACTTAGTTATTTGTGGCAAAAGCTTTATGCTGTGGGAGCAGAATGTTAAAGTTTGGGGACATTAGCAGTGTTTGGCCCAATTCCTCACAGGAATGTAGCCCTCAAGAGTCTTTGAAATGGAATTTGGCCTTGGAACTAAGAAGTTTGGTACCGCTGCTCTTTGGAGGCAAGAAATTACTACTCAGGGTAGTAGGGATCTCAAGTCGATCAGAGAACTTTTCCATGCCTTGCCAGCTGATTGCAGACATCTCTGGTTTGCTTGTTTGTTTCTACAAGAAATGGGCAGTCAGTGTTTCTAACAATAAATGACAAGATTAATGCAATTTAATATGAAACTTACATTAAATTATCATAGAACAACATATTAAAATACAATGAAAGCATAATAATAAAAGACTAGAAACAATGCTGAACCCACTGGACCAGCTTCCATGTCCTTTGTATACAAACTGCACATTCTGCCACTAAGCTGCAGGCCTTTCATCATACTGAAGATCTGTGCAGAATCTCGTGCAAGTGCACTCTGTATATTAGGAATCCTACTACAGGGATCAGATAGGAGAGATGTAGGCTGGGAACAGACGGCAACTGATTAAGCCCTATACACCAGCCATCCCCAACTTGCATCCCTCCTGATCTTTTAAACCACAATTCCAATCAGAGAGCATGATGCTAGCAGGCAGCTTTTAAACAAGATGGATGGATGGATGTGGGTAAGTAGATCAATCGATGATCAAGGATAACAGGGGCTGTAGCCCAGAATATCTAAAGCACTTGGGCTGATGGAGGCAGACATTGTTCCCCAGCCCTCACTGTGTGTATCAGAGGTCACTAAAGTTGTATTTCAAATAATACCTGAAGGTCCTGCTTCACTATATTGCTTACCCAATTAGATCTTGGATAAAGCAAGCTTCTCCAAGTATATACCTTCCAGTTGTTTTGGACTGCAACTCCCACAATTCCTAGTCAGTAGGGAGTTGTGGTCCAACACATCTGGACATCACTAGGTTAGGGAAGATGAGAGTAGAAAAATCGACTCTCATCTAAACCATTAGCACTAGTCTGATTACTAGTAGTTATTTAACATCATTGCAGAGTAAATCCATTCATCTAGGATATGGGCTGAGGAAGATAAAAGATGTCTTAAACAATTAGTACTGAATCAAGGTTTCTCTGAATGTGGGTTACTTGAGTAATGCAACATTTTTTAAAAAAAATAAATATTTATACTAACCTGGGAAAACTAAAGCATGAAATTTGGGTGGGGGGAGTTGATTGTTTCATTTATCTAACAATTGCATATTATTATTTGCCATACTAATATCACCTAATACCAATTATGGCATAAGCTTAATATGAAAACAGTTTATCCCAAAGCTTAGCTCTATCAGTTATGCAGCAGTTGTGGGTAATAATTAATAGGCAGTTCTTAATAGGTATTAATTCTAAATTAATGAGGTCCTAGTGGATGCTAATGAAGGGTTTTACAGGCATTCTCACACCCTTTGCAGGAAAAGAAACACTAATTCTACCAATACCCCTGTCTTATTAGAATCCTCTTCCCTAGTTGTATATTTTACTGAACACTGGTAGAAGATTGCCCGTGAATGGAAAACTTCAGAAATGTGTTTGTTATTGTAATCAATGACTATTTAAGGATAGTGAAAGGGGGATAGGGTCATTATGGCTACTTTCAACTTGAAGGGATGATGATGATGATGATGATGATGATGATGATGATGTATTGCTCATTTCAATTACACGGTCCACAACCTTGGGAAGGGTGCTTTGATTAATTTTGTGTGTGTGTTGCTCATTTTGTTTTTTAAAGCTAGCCACATTTTGAAATATAATTTAACTGTATGGAAATGAAGATTGATTTGGGTAATCAAAGTTTCCAACCTGGCTTTAGCACAAAGAAGTGTGTAGAGAAAAATAAGGGTGAATGAGCATACTGCCAGGTCCCTCTGCCATGTGGGAGGATTGTGAATGTTTCAAGATTATGATTCATTCAAAACTCTTGAAGGACCAACAGGGGAAAAAACCTTTTTCTTTTGTTTTTTCTAAGGCAGCAGCAGCAGCTACACAGAACTTGTTAATGCAGGCCCCGGTGCGTTAACCAACCAGAGAATTCTATTCCGATCCTAATAGAAAAACTGTATATACAGAAGGACTTTTTGATAAGTGATAGCAAAACAGAATCCTTCCTCAATTTTTTCCTCCCCTTCTTCTTGGGGACTCTACCAAGTACATCAGATCATTCTTGTTAAATTATTCTTGATGGCATTGAGATCTGTGGTACTGTCGCCCAAAGATTGGCTGTGCAGCTGTCAGACCCTTTTTATGCCTGATTTTGTACAAGAATCCAGCCATGTTCCAAGCAGACTTATCTGCCAATTTATCATGAAAAACCAAGCAGACAGGGCTGGCGAAGCAAAACCAAAAGGGGTACGAATCAAGGTTTGGAAAAGGAGTAATGTTAACCCAAGCTTCCCATTAACACATTTTCAGTGCTGACTACTGACCTAACAGTGAACTCATTGGCTCAAATAATTTGCCCATAAATAGCCAGAGCCCCTTGGTTCAATCTCCATTATTTCATGCATATTAGTGTCATGACCCTGGCCTCCAGCAGAATGATGCAGGAGTTCCGGAGGAAGCTGCTTTGGAAACTCCTACTCTCCAGGCTCATGAAAATCACACCGGGGGGTGGGGGGGGCGGCAGGGGGCAGAATAACCTACAGGCCAGAAGTCTGTAATTGACCTGAATGAAAACAAACACATATGAGAAGAATGTGGGAGGGAAGCAGCAGAGCCGTGTGGGCTGGCCACAGCCCATTGCCACTGCACGCGGCAGCCAATGCTTTCTCATGGATCATCTACTTGGACAGTATGGGAAAGGGCTCTCTGTGCAGACTGAGGTATGCATGCAGAGCTCCTCCAACTAAGAAAGGGCTCCAGTCAAGTCTCTCCATGTATATGCATCAGTATTGTGCAGGGAGCCATTTCTCACACTCTTTGAATACACAGATGGTGAGAAAGTGTTTCACCTGGCAGCAGAAGCTGGGGCTTGCTCACAAGGCCCTGTGGCAACTCTTCTCGTGCATTCTCTTCATTGAGTGTCGGACTGAGGTTGATATGAGCCAGCTTCCTTTGTCCAGTAAGCGTAGACCTCTGAAGAATAGAATATGAACTCTCTTTTCCCCTCAGGCTATCAACTATCCAAGGCTCTTCACTTCTCTGTGTCAGAGACCCAGCACCCTGGAAGGTTCATCTAGATTTGGTAGAAAGGTGTGCATAGAAGCCACTTGGTAGCATCAAGGCTCAAGGATTCAAGCCAAAAAGTGAAGAACCTTTTTGTGTTCTGCTGAAAGTTTAGGCCATCACCAGACCTGCGTTAGGATTTCAGGACTGTGCAACTTTTTTGACACAATGCCTGAGCTACCGAACAGTAGCTGCTCTCCCAAGGCCCGCAAATCCATACCTCTCATGCATTACCGAAAACATGGCTGCCTTCTCACCAATACCTTGCAGAGCACAGTATTGGTCTACTATTCATTTGGAATAAGACAGCAATTTATCTTCCGTGACTCATTTTTGCCACTTTTTCTTTACTTAGCCAAGGAAAATGATTCTCAACATTTTTTGTCGGAGCATTTTCATAACTCACCTGAGCAATGGCACTTGAATTTTCCATATTTGTAAATTAAATGTGCCTACAGAAAAGGTATTCACCTCCCACTTGCTACATTTCATTAAAGAGACCAAAAGTCACACAGTGGAGACTGAACATTGTTCTTGGCATCTCCCTGACTAACACTTACAATAATGAGGTGACATATATTTCAAGTTAATGAATCCCTTACAAAACTGTGTAAGCTTGTGAATATCACTTAAACTACATAAAAAAATCCTTCTCCCCCATTTTTGCTTTTATGATTAAAGCACAATTCTCCAATATTGCTGCTGCCGTTGTTTTTATTATTTTTATTACCACATCAGTTTTATTACCACCTTTTACCACATTTTGCTTTGGGAGGACTCCTGCCCTGAAAGAGCCAAATAATGTTTTAAATAAATAAAAACAAAATGGCCACATTGTGCTAAGCATTTACTTCATCGCTGTCTGTTTCCCCTCAGATTTCTGTCATTCAGTCCATGCACTGACAGAAGGACTCCTTTCCAGGTTTTCTCTTGCTCACTTCCCCTACACCCATCGTTTGACCGGCAGGCAAATGAAGCCATTCAAATATTTGCTTATCTTGTCATCTGTTCTCATCAGACCTTGCAATTCCTGTCATGCCCCACATGTCATTTTTAAGCATAACGTCATTAATACCTCCAGTGCACTAATGGATGCTTCACACATGAACACATTAATGAAATGTGTTATTGTTTTCCCTCACAGGACATTAACAATCTCGCTCACGTTAGGCCCCCAAAGCCCTGCAGCGCTGCTGAAAACCACTAGCTATCAAATGAACCCTCAGTTACGCCTCAGTAAGTTTAAGTTCAAGTTTATCACTGAAGCGTCACTCATGTGAAGAGAAGATACAAGCCTCTGAGGTCTTTTAGGCCCAGCTTCAATTACCATAAAGAGAAACGGGAGGCAATAGCTGAGGGTGCGGGGAGGGAGAAGCAACACAGCAGAAACAAAACCCTGTCAAGATAAAATGGGAAAGATCTGGGTGTCACTGTAGTGATTTGTTTCTTGTTTCTCCCCTTTGTCTATGGGCTGATGGTTTGAATAATGAAGACAGGATTGGTTTTCTCTTTGTGTATACAAACATGGGTGGTCTCATTTTCTGCTGCTGCAGCTGACATATTAAGTGGGATTAAAGGTTCTCCGGCAAGGCGGCATTTGAATTTGGTTTCTTAACCCTAAGGAAAGGTTGTACAGAAGATGAGTAAAATGAGCCCCCGTACTGATACGCAGGCCTCTTGGCACATACAGCTTCCGCAAAGACAGGCAGCACCTTGTATGAGCGATATTGTTGAAGGATGCCAGGAGGTGTGCTAAAGGGGAAATAAGATCCTGTTTTTAAAAAGTCTCCTTTAATGCCTTGCATGGTATTTACCTGGCTATGGTTGTAAACCAAGTCCTTCAGAAAGCTCTAACTAGGTCAGTTTTAGGCAATAATTTTCACTCATGGGAATTCATCCACAACAGACAGACAGCGTTTGGGCTATTGGGCAGTATAAAGATGCAATAAATAAATAAATAAATAAATGAAACTTGCTGTAGCAAAGTCACATTGAAAGGACCTCGTATCTAAATTGAAACATCCCAGACTTGTGCCTGCATAGTTATGCGTGGAGAGTGGAGAGAATGGGAAGCTAGTGGCAAACCTCTCTGTGAAAGCAGAGACATATCCCAGCTCTGCATTCCTCTATTTGTGGGTCAGCTCTCGAGTTGATCCAAGCTGTGTTCACATCACAGGTTAGTACAGATTCCTGATCATTTGTGCAATGGTTAATTGGCGGTATTTTTGTTATACAGAGTCATCTTTTGGATCCATCACTATTTGTAGTCAAGCCTCCATCTGGAGAAGGTGATTTGCATTCAAGCCTCACTGGACAGCCCTGCTGAGCTCTTTTTTCTGGCACACTCCACCACACACATTCCTGAACCACCAACACCATTATCCATGGCCTTATACACTTTTTAAATGTGTGGGATGGGAGACACATTGGCAAAAATGCTACTCCAGCTATAGACAACCAAGTGCCCTCCAGAGGTTTTGACTCCAGCTCCCATATCCACTAGCCACTGCAACCAATAGCCAGGGATTATGGAAACTGTAGTCCAAAACAACTAGAGGGCACAGGTTATTGACTCTTTGGCTAGTCATTCCAGAGGAGCATTCCTTGAAGCAAAACAATCCCTCTGGAACAAGAGTGATCTATTTTCCTTTGCTTGGGCCAAAGGATATTGGCATTTGGAAAGGCTTGAGCCAAGAGCCAAACATAATGTGATACAGTGCAACTGGCACGCATGTCTTTGTTATGTAATAGCAGCCATGGGCAAGCCATTAGCAACAATGGGAGCTCTCCTTAAATGCAAGAAGCTTCTGAGAAGCAATTTTTGTCAGGTCCATGGCTGGAAGAATAATACTTGGTTAGCACAACAGGACGTGACTTCTTATAGGTTAATGTCCTCTCGAGGGTTGTCATGCCATGTGAACTCAGGGGACAGCTAAGCACAGTCGTATATGAAGGTTGTTTAACCCTCACACAGACCATACTTGCTGATTCTCATGACATGACTGCCCCCAAGCATTGCTTGGATGTATAAAATAACAGCTGCATGAACCACAGCCTCATTCTGGGCTGAACATCACATAGTGGGCTCTTAGGCCATGCAAACTGGCCCAAAAAGCTAAATAACTCTCCCATTTCCAATTTGGGTTGTCCCAGAGGCTTCTTGGTCCCCAGAAAGGTACTGTTTACCTAATAAAATATGTAAATCAATTGAATTCATACAACATCATGCTTGGTTTGGCACTAGGTAATTTTTGCATTAGTTATAATTTATTTGCCGTATGGAAAGGTCTGGAAATGAGATACATTTTCCCATTAGTGCAGACACACAAAGGGATCAAATTAGGATCAATAAATGAATGTTTTCTTCGTCCTGGGGTGTCACTTCTACAACCTGCTCCTTCTCAAGCTCTTGCAAATCAGGGGCAGATCACCTCCTGTCTGGCTTAGGCAGCCAATTCCATCTCCATCATATGATCTTTGCTTTTCATTGCCATCAGCTAATCAATACATCTCATAACCCCATGACCATCTTCTGCTATTACATGTGTTGCTCAACCTAATTCCTTAACATTTCTGGCCAAGCATTTTTCATCACTAAGCAATTTTTATCATCTCCTTTATTAATGGGAACGCAAGAATGGAGCAAAAAGTTTAACCCATTGGCTGCATTTGCAAAAAGTCACCTTGGTGTATCCCTGACACATTTGCGCACACCTCTACACATGTATGTGCACACACACATCCCTTTATTTCTCCATGTGGAGTTGGGGGGATGGGGTTCAAGGGTTTCATGTGCGCTTTTTTTTTTTTTTTAGAATCTTCAGGTTTCACAATAACCATAAGAATTCTTCCAAAGAATACATATGAAGATAAGGAGAGCAGTCTGGCTCTCTGGAGGTCTCTAGATGGCCCCACCCTCTTTCCCAACCCTCAGTTGTTTGTTCATTTTCCAGCTTTTCTGCAGCTTTCCCCTACATTCTAAAACCTTCATTTTTAAAAGGCTTTGATATGGACAATAAGAGCTTAAAACAGAAACACACTGGTAAGATTGCTATTTCGGGCCTGACCTCCTTTCCCTTTTGTCAACCCACTACTGGAACACACCCCTCCCCAGCTTCTCCAGAATTGAATGCAGTCCTTTAGCTGAAAGGGTTGTGAGACCTCCTCAAGACCTGATACCATCACATCACCTGATAAAGCCCAATTGAAATGTCTACAAATCTTCCCCGGACACCCTTTCATCTTAAGTCCCTGAGAATTCAGATGTCTTCACTATCAAGTTGGCTCATCATTGTTTTTAATTCCTCCTAATAACAACAACAGCCTGCTTTTTGTAACATCTTGCCTGATGAAGAGATGCGCAGACCTTGAAAACATGTACATTGTTGTGACCTTTGAGTTGGTGTAGCTATTGTAATACCTTTAATTTTACACTAATACAGATTTTGATTTTTTTTATTTGCCAATGCAGGCACCTTTTGCTTTTAATATGCACCGTGAAATGAAATGCATTAAACAATTTATGAGGTGTGCTGGTGCCTATGGTCCTAAATATAATGCATATGCATACTTCAGATGCAAAAAACGGTGGCGTTTTCATTGCACCTGGTTTTCAGTCAGGCCTTTCTAATCTCTCCTACAAATGCTTCTTCTGTTCCATTGCCAACAAGGAATTGAAAAGCCCTTTTTGCACATGTTACATTGCAGGTATTAAATTAAAACCGACCACCAGACAGAATTTAGGAACAGTTCTGAGACATGCACAAGGGTGTCCAGCACTTCCATTGGATTATCAACTTGATATCACAAAATGCAGGTCTCCGTTTATTGGAGGGGGCGCTTTTCATGTTCTAATTTATGAGCAGTTCCACTTTTGCCATTTCCTTTTGCCTTTGGATGAGAGCATACAGTGCTCTTTTGCAGCCATTGCCCGAAGCTATTCCATTCGCAATGACTTAGCCACAGCAGCATCTAGCCAACATTTTCATTGGAACCATTCCCAGCTGTGCCTCATTTATTCAGGAAACTATCTCTTTGCTAGAGAGCATTTAGAGATTATTACCGATGAACCTTACAGTGCAATATATATTGCTCAAAATGTACCAAGTTTCTACTGATTATGGCTTTACCTCACCGATACTGTTGTCCCAGAGCCAGAAATCTTTTTTACTAGCCCAGAGAGATTCAAGAGGGCAAGCACTTTTGGTTTCCAAAGGATATAACAACAGTCATGCTCTTAGACTTTCATTTATAAATGCTTTATTAAACTGTTAACAATGTTCAATGGACACAAAGATGGCAGCAGGCCAAAACAGGCCATTTCTGGGTTTGGCACCACCAAGGTCTCCAGTGCACAGATTCAGCTCTCCTCCTAGGGGAATTTCCGCTGTACATGACTTAAGCCCCCTGTCCCACTGTTTGTTTAATCTTTCTACAGTGTGTCTGCAAAATCTTCACATGCACACACACAATCCCAGCATATAAAAACGTGCCAAGATGTAACTTTATATATGCAAATCAGTTTATGCAAGGCCCCAATATTTTCAGGTGCTTGAGAGGACTAGAGAGAACCCACAAGAAATAAAGCACAATAAGCCTTCACTGGACAGACATATTCCATATTATCAGATATGGATGGGTTGCCTGAACGTACCAAAGCTACCTGGCGGGAGAAGAATGTCATGGAGCGAGGCATCTTGGCTGCACAATGCAACACAGCAGAATCAGTCACTTCTTGACATTTTGCATTTGATCTGCCTTCAGTCCCTTTTCCATATGCTGCCAAAGAGAAAATTTCCTATCTCTGCCAAGGCTATATAAGGGCATGGGCTCACTTAGCTGAATCCCAGAGCCCACTGACTGAGGGTTTCACGAGCATATCAAGTCACTCACATGTTGCACACATGCCTTTTCCCAGAGCACAGCTCTTCCACATGTTCTGTTCAGCACCCACTGCCCAGAGCTGGGCTTCACGGCATCCCAGACACTTTCAAATAAACAATCCATTTTAATACAGTTTAAAACTCTTCCTTTGGCTTAAAAAATTGGGGGAAGGGGCACTTCCTGGTCTGCCTTTCAAATAAGAAATTCTTAGCTTTGTGCACAGTACAAAAGCTGGAGTCCTAGAGAAGAAACAAGTTAACAGAGAATGTATATCTAACGACATATTAAGCCCATATGAAGGGGTCAGCCATGTGCTGCACTGCCATGTTGCCTTATTTTCCCAGCCCACCTCCTAACATCCATGCATTAAGTGTGGAGAACTGCCTCGAGTATGAAGGGTGGACCTCCTTCAGGGCAAGGCCTGAATTTGGTTTCCAAGGAGCTGTTTGGACCCAGAGGTGGTTGGAGCCAAAGGTTAATCCTGGATCATGTACCACAATGCTGAATCCGACACATGGAATGGAATGCTAAATGTTAGAATGTTACTTGGAAATTGAGTAAAGGCGTTACACTGGGGACAAGGGCATTTCATCCTTTCCCTTGTGCCATTGTCATGATTTAAATTTCATTTCCAAGGCATATTTTGAGCATGCATGCATGCACACACACATATACATATGCACACACATTCTCTCTGTCTCTCTCTGTCTCTCCCCCCCCCCACCCTCAAGCAGCAATGATTTGATCAAATCTGGAACTTCCTGCTATTGCTTTAAAATAAAAATAAAACTCATCAGGAGATCGCATCAGAGGTCACCCATGTAATATTATATATTTTAACACAGTATTCAAAAGATATCAGCTGTAGAGTGGGTTTGCATGGTTTTAACTGTTTATTTAACTATTTAGCTAGGAAAGTGTCTTTCCATGATTTTATGTTCACATACTAAAATGACTATATTATCCTTCTCCTGTTTCAGGGTTAAGATCTGTAACTTGCAAGGTTCACTCCAGTAATTCTCCTACTGTTCTCAGAGACATAACGACTCTCACTGGAATCAGGATCATAATTACAAATAGCTGGAAGGATCCGGTCTAAGAAAATGAGATATTTTCTTCAGGTAGGACAATCAAAAATCAATTAGGACTTAAACACAAGACAGCATTGCCAGGCCCTGGAGGTGTAATAAGTAGCACTTGGCTTGCCTCTTCATTACCAAGATAATCAAGAATGACACTGCTTAATTATTTGCAATGATCCTACATAATTTGTTTCAGAAGTGTTATGCTGAGTTAGGTCACCTCAGTTGCTGCCACCAACAGTTACTTTCTACACTGTTTATTCTAATCATCAGCGGGAACATAAATCAGAGCCTCTGCAAGTTTTTAACAGCCCTGATAAAAGGTAAGCCATTGGGTTTCTCTGTTTCCCAGGTGTGGATCAGACTGCAAGTTCAGAGTAGGCTGGTGACTCTCACGTGAGTAATGTTCCTACTCCATTGCAGCTTTTCCTTTCAGCTCTATAGGGGCTCCCCAGAATGGTGCACCTGCTTTGGGGTTGAAGCTAAGCACAATAACTTGTAACTCGGCTTGTAACACCGAAGAGACAAACTGTGATGAATAAAGGACTCCAGTGGCACAGGAGCCAACAGATTGCCCTACACATTATGTTAAACACATAGCATGCAGTCCTCCATGTGTGTTTTTTCTTTATTTTCTTATTTCAAAAATAAGTGCAGATTGGAACCACAACATGCAGGGAAGGGTGACATAATTGTTCCCTTCCCAGCTACAACATCAAATACACACCGCAAATCTTCCCCGCATGGTGGTTAGACAAAGTGACTGAGTTCAAACAACACAACAAGTCATGGTGGTTTTTTACCATTGTTGGTCTGTCAAGTTGTCTGAATGTGTCATGGTATTTCTCCATGGTACGGTTGGTCTTTACAAGCCATGAAATAAACAATGGTTTGTTCTATGGTTCCTTCATACCACCATGCCCTGTCATGTTGTCTGAATCCAGGATCATGGTTTCCACAGTCCTGGTATGCAACTATATGTGCGGAAAAATGAGGAAAAGGCAGGTGATTTAGGCAGGGAGTGATGCACCTTGGGATTGAATTTCAGACACAGTGACTGATGGGATACATACCAACAGTGGGACAGCTGAGTGGGGAAGATGGAAACCTGGAAACTACAATAAATGAGAAACCACTTGATTGTCTGTCTGGCAGGTCATGATTTAAAAAAAAAAAAACTGTCATGTTGTGTGAATGCAGCCAATATAAGTAACTCCCACCATTTTGCCAGAGTGACTGATGCTTATTAAGTTCATTCTGCTAGGTTATCTTCAGTATGGAGTCACCTGTATCCAAGCAGAACATAGCAAGAGCTGGAAAACTATTTACACCCACCATTAGAAGATGTCTTCCTGTTACCTGAGGTTCTTCTTATGAAGAACTGGCACTACTCCCTAAGATAGGGATGAGGAACATCAAGCCTGCAGTAGGAAGTGGATCCTGGGGGTTTTCCATCCCATGCAAGCTTTTCCAGCTGTTATCTCTGATCAGTGATTAGAGCTAAGTGAGTACTTAAAGGCAATTATATTTTATGTATCCTTCAGATTATTTACTTGTACATTTTCCAGGTAAGATTTTGTGTATTTCAGTGAAGGAGTGAGATATGAATGGGATACTTTGGAGAAAGAGGTGATAAACGATCACCCACAACATTACTCTGGATTTATGTACAATATTGCAAATGTTGACAGTTTCCTCCATAATTGCAAAGAGAGGTGATGGCAAACTAACTACTGGTTGATAGCTCACTATTTCTAAAAGCTATAAAGACAGTATGAAATTTAAGTTGGTCGTCAGTATATTACCTTTTCCACCACATAGAAATGGTGACTTCTGGGAGATACTATCATTGCTTTTTCCTTCAGCAGTAAGGCTTTGAAATGGTTTTCACAACATAGAAAACATACACATGTGAGAAAAGCCCCATTGAATCAAAACAAAGGTCTATCTAGCCTAGCATTCTGTTCCCACAGTGAACAGCAACAGCTGTTTAGAACAGATAAAAGGAAGTAGTCCTTCACACAATGGATAGTTAAACCATGGAATTCACTGCCATGGGAAGTGGTGATGGCCTCCAATCTGGACAGCTTAAAAAGGGGATTGATTCATGAGGGAGGAGGCTCAGTGGCTGCTAGCCTTCTGGGCCACGTGCTTTCTCCTTTACCACAGGTGGCCTGCCTGCATATATCAGATACTGTGGAGCTTGGGCAGGAGGAGCTCTTGCACCCATGCTGCTTGAGTGTATGGGGTGCTAGACTAGATGGACCTTGGGTCTGATTCAGCATGGCTTTCTTATGTTTTTAGCAAGATGCCCATGGAAGCCCACAAATAGCACATGAGCATAGCAGCACCGACCTACTCAGTCCCTCAGCATCTGATTTTCAGAGGCTTATGGTGCCCGACACTGGAAGCAGGCACTGAAAGCCTTGTCATCCATGAATCAGTCTAATCCCCTTTTCAAGCAGGCCAAAACACAGATAACTTCAGTCCATATCAAGCATTTTTGTGTTCTTTCTATTTTTACTCCAGACTAGGCACAGGGGCCCCAATTCAGAACTTCACAGCCTGCCCCAAGAGGACAGCCAGCACGATATCTTACAACAGTGTGGGAGCAAGAGCAGGCAAACACGTATTTATACAACATGCAAGCACTTTGTAATAAGAAACGTGCTGCGAAAGTGGTAGCACTCTACTCAAAGCTAGAACATCCCTTCTTTGAAAAAAAAATCAAATGGCAAGCTATTTGTATTTGGGGAGAGAAACCAGACTAGGTTAGGAGACAGTAGACCAGTGGTGAGCAGAAAGCAAATCTCCAAATGCTTTGGACTTCAACTCTCAGCATTCCTGGCCATTGGCCGTGATGGCTGGGGTTTCTGTGAGTTGAAGTCCAGCACATCTGGAGATCTACCTTTTCCCCTCTTTGCTAGACCCCCCCCCCCCCTTAGCGGCATATATAAACACCAGCAACTCCAGCTGCAATGCATCACTTTGGAGACTATTCCCAAGGGAATGTTGTAGCTGGTCTTCTCCAACCAGGCACCCTCTTGACACATTGGAATACAGCTCCCATAATCACTGTTCTGGGAGTTGTAGCACAACTTCACCAGGCGAAGACCTTTTTATTCAAATGTCATTTTAACTGTTAACAGTATTTATTTATTTTATTCTTTGGCCAGGGCGACTTAATTTATACTGTTAATTTATATTATTTTAACAAAGTTTTTATGTCTGTGAGCCGCCCCGAGGCTTCGGCGAATGGGGCGGCATAGAAGTTTACTAAATAAATAAACACATCTGGGGGGCACTAGATTGGGTAAGAATTAGCTTGCCAGGTGGTACAGCAGCTGTTGTCAGAAAGCTTTAGAAAACTTCTGTATACCATGGAACTCCCTTCATAACAGTCCTTTGGAGAAATCCCAATAGTTATTTTCTTAATTTGTCCTGTGGAAACTGTGGTTTGTATGCTTTTAATGCCACAAAGCTGCCTACCCTTATATCTGCTCCCTCCCCTTACCACTTGTGGTTTTCTGCCAAAGATTCCAGTAGAAATGCCTATCTGGGCCCAGCATTAATATTTGGCCTCTCACACACTCCTCTGAGGATCTCTTAAACTGGGTTAGTTCTATTCTTATTCAGTGATTGCAGTAATTAAAAACTCCATTTACAACAGGAGCAGTAAACTTTATGATAACGTTTTATTAATACTTGACTGCATACTCTCCCCAATTATAAATTTTGCAGTTGTCTTTAACAGTGCTGAAGCCAGCATTATCTATTTAATGTATTTGTTTATTTACCATGAATATTTATACACAGTAAACGCTCAATAAATCGGCAGTGTTAATGCCGGGTACCCACTGTAAATCATTTCATGGAAATTTACAGTTAATTTGCTAGAATCTGATGCACAGTCAAATACAGTAAATTAAATGTTATATTCTAAACTAGGTTTACAACGTGCACTGTAATAAATGCATTTTAGAATGGTGATATGTGGGAGGAGGATGTGTAAGCACGTGGCAGCATGAATAAAGCAGTGGCTAGAGAGGGTGCAACAAACAGGGAGAAAATCAAGGGAATTAAAATTAAATGAAGGCCAGTTGGAGTGATGGAGGAGGAGATGGCGATGTACTGAGGAGTCATTCGTTACTTACTTTGAAGTGCTTTGAATGTGAAAAGTGCTATGTAAGTGCTAAGTATCATTAATAATCTGTTTCATGATTTCCTGCAGTGTCAACAATACTTTAAAGCTCATTTGGTATTCAAGATCTCTTCACCTTCTTGACTTAGATAGGAAAGGATGTGAAATTGCAGTATCCAGTGTGTTACTGAGACTTTTTGGTCTGTCATTATTGCAGGCATACCCACAGCAGTCCTTAGGAAGGTGAGGAAACAGCACTTGGAATCCAGCCCGTATTTCACATAAGGACTGCCATTGCCATGCCAGATCTATCTAGCCTAGTATCATGACTGCAACAATGGCTGGCTGGCTGGCCATGGGACACTGCTAAGATGGTGGCCACTCAGTTGTTTGCTCTCAGCAGCTCATAGATGCAAACATAATATCATGCTCTTGCACCCCATTGGTGTTTCAGGGACACCAGCACTTACCGCAAGTTCTGTTTCCTCACAAGGAGGATATTGGACGCTTGTGCTGCTTCTAAACACTCATTTCAACATGGAGAGTCCATAGCATTCCCTGTCTACCAGGCCTCTGCCTCCCCATTGGCTGCTTAGGAACCTTTTCCTTCAGAGATTCCAAGTCAGCTGTCTTCTCCCTGCTTTGTGTAAAGTCTCAACCCTAATGTGCAGCCGCCTCTCAGGTCTACTAGAACAAAAGCTACCAATTTGAGAGCTTCAGATTGGTGTGAAAAAGACGAAATCCTGCATCATTTTGTAATCAGAAGCGCTAGCAGGGATGCCTGAAAGCCAATCTAGACTGATGCCAGCCTGAGCCACAAATGATGGAGAGAGTTCCTTTTTTAGAGCATCATGGCCTGTTTTAAGATACCTGCATGTGTAGCCTCTTCTGTACCAGCTTGAAACTGTGAGTAGTGCTGCCCTTCAGCTGTTGCCACTCCGGACCACTTCTATTGCGACTGATCACAGCTCCCAATGTCTCTGCCCAATTTCTTGTCTGCCAATGACCCAGTCTTACATCAACGTTAGGCAACATTTTGGGCCTGTGGGTACATTTGCAAATGCTCTTCTTTGTATCATTTATATTTTGCTAAGTATAATAAAATCCCTAAGAAGCTGGAGTAAATTGGAGAAACAAGCATAAAATGGGGGGCATGTTTGGTCACAGAGAACAAGAGCCCTACTCAGAAGCATTGTTTGGAAATTGAGATGGCAGCAACTGGAGGCTCCTACTTCACTTTGAAGCAATTCCTGCTGCCAGGAAGAAAAGATCTTCTGTACTCTGCAGAAAGGCTTGCTCTTTCTCCTCACTTGCTCTTATACTTAAAGAGAAGGCAGATGAACAGGCAGTGACATCATAGACTCACTGGATCAGGGCTCTCTGCAGGTCAGCAGTGGGCCCTTACAAGGGTGTGGGCCTTGGTCAGTGCCTGTCAGTGCCAACTCTGATGTAGCACACTCAGTTGGCATTGGGTTGATTGCTGTCAATTTACTTCCAGAAATTCCGGTAGTAACAAAGCAACTACTCCTATTTTAAAGAGACAACTCTGTACAACAAAGTACCTGAAATGAAGATCATATCAAACAGGGGAGCCTGCTGTATTGCACCTCCAACCATTCTTTATCGCTATCCATACTTCCTGAGACTGATAGGAGTTGGCGTTCCGCAGCACCTAGAAAGTCACAATTTTCCCCACCTAGTTTCAATTAACAACATGAAAACTTACTTATACAGTCTGGATGAATGTGGTGGATTAAACAGCTGTATTACACTACATAAATCCTTTTAATCAGAACGTCAGAATCCATAGGGCCGCCTCTATTTCAGGAGCCATCATGGTCCCATAATGCTACCACATGACCAAAGCCTTGACACTGCATTTAGTGGACCTTATTTGCATATTCTTTAAAAATGAAGAACATCTTTTCTTGTTTTCTCTCCATATTTGTTTGCCCATAATTCATGTTGCAAATGCAGTACAGCAAACAGCAACATTTACATGTAAACAAGATTGTTCAGACTCATATAATTTTATATATTAACGTTAAAGCCTAATTAGCCTTTCAAGTCAAGCTGATTATGCCTTGTTTGCTATAATATTCATCCAGATACATAAAATATACTAAGCAGTGTTCCATCTGAATCCTATCAAGCAAAGTTATTGAAGCATGCGGCCTATGCAAGCAGTGAAGCAGAAGACCATGCTATTACATGGATAAATGCTCCAGAGTTACTGAAGCAATACAAAAACAATCATAGAACATGGCTTTCTGAGGTCTCCAATGCAACTCATTTCAAAAAATAGAGAAACAGGGAGGGGGAAGCCATTTACTATCCAGAGGTCTTTGACTGCCCACACCACTAAAGTGAAAACCAATTTCCCTTTTTAAGATCAAGTTGTAAGGATAACAATTATCAAGAAAAGATGCACAGGGATTTTTCTGTGGTTCAGACCAATTGTTCTCTCTATATACTTATAAACCAAACCAAGACACTGGGTGAAATGCAAGTTAAAGACCCGAGGGCATGCAAATGAAGCTGAAAACGGAACTGTTATTTTCAGCTGAGCATCCCTTGTCAGCACATAAGGATCTCTTCACGAAAGCTAGGATGCTTGTAGCTTCTACACTGCAATGTGGTTTATAATGTGCAGAGACACATGTTTAAATTCTAATGAGGAGTTAGCTGAAAGGAAGAAAATGCCTGTTCCCCAGTGAATATCCCTGAGGATCCCACACCCACATCAGGTTCAACCTGGAAGCATCTAAAGCAGGGCCTTCTCAGTGGTGGGCACCAGCATTAAGGGATGGATTGTTAACAGAAGTGGTGGGGAGCCTCCTTCAGGACTAGGGCTGAATTTCAGAGCTCTTGCGGGCTTTGTTCCAGTGGTGGGCAGGGATGAAGGCTGTGCAGCAGAAAGGGGAAAAATACAAGCATGATTTAGTTACAGAGTCTTATCCCACTGGTAACTAAGCCTTAGGAGAAGCATGTTGACCAACGTCTTCTCCACATGAGGCATTTATTGTGCACTCCTGAGCAATGCATGTCACTATGCTCTAGACTTCTCCCAAGATTCCAACCATTTTATGGCTTTTTTAATACAGGGAAAGTCCATTATTTTCCTTGATGATACCTTAATCCTCTAGAGAAACCTGGTATATTCTTGCAGTTCTGCTCTATAGCACAGTGTCACCTTGTGTGGTGCAATACAATACAACAATAATACAATTTAGAAAAGTACTGCTATAGTAGTATAGTATAGTATAGTATAGTATAGTAATGGGGAGGGATATAGATCCAATAAACAAATACATAAATAAATAATAGCACCTGTAGAAAAGCAGAAAAGACAACCCCTGGAGGCAAACGAGTATGAAGGACACTCTGGTCTTCCTCCAGACAATAGAAGAAACAGCCTTGGTGAAGCACTGGATGATGTGCCTCACATAAAGAAACCCAGGACATGGAAACCACCAAAAACTAGGTGGTTGGAAGACAAGGGTTGGGGCATCTGGAGAAATCAGGAGGTCCAGACTGGGCCCACAGCCAGACTTCACTTGGTCCATGTGACTGACTTTCGGCACTGCTGAATGAAAGCAACCTACAACCACTACCATGATACGGACTTCTAAAAAGGAAAACAATAACAGTATTGATTTACCATATAGAAGGAAAGACATTCTTCTTTTACTGGGTCAAAGATGAGACAGAGTCCTGTGGTATTTTTCTTCTTTAATGAGCTGCTTCTCATTATAGATAACTAGCCTGCAGACATTCAGTTGAATAACAAAGCATTTCTTCCTTCTCTCCTTCCAATTCCTGGAAACATTTTCAGTATCAAATGTGTCTGGGATATTTGTTTGTAACATTAACTGTGCAATCTTACACGCATATTGAACTCAGAATCCAACTGCACCACTTCTAGGCAAGGAGGGATAGAACTGCAGCCTAATGGCATCTTTCTATGTACATATAAAAGGAGGAGTCTTAGAACTCCCATCCGATACTTGCACTTGTATACATGCCCTTTGGAAATGGGCATAGGGCATGTATAGGAGTATACCATGAGTGTTTCTAGTCAACTCAGGAAACAACCTACTTGATCAAAGATGGTTGCAACAATTGGCATCTCCTTCTGGGTCTGTCTTAGAGCCAAAGAATGGTGCTGTTGGTTTTACGGCCAAGTGGTAAACATTCCTCCCAAAGTAGGAAGGCCAAATAGACAGTTAGTGTAAAATGCACCTGAAATAAAACTGGGCTATTAAATCTATTTTAATGATAATTTTTCTTCCTGCCTTTCTCTTCCAAGGCAGTCGCTTCAGCCAAGAAAAAGTTCTGTTGAGCAATGCTGCTCTCTTGTGGTAGCATTTAAAAAGAAAATAGAAAAATTCGGTGGGACTGTCTCCCTGCCATCAATAGTGGAATTAGCACCTCCCTTGTTTTCTTGTTTTTTGTTTTGTTTTTTACTACAATTTCTCTCCATCTAAAAGTTGAAGGGAGCTTTGATTTGTATAAATATTAAACAAAACAAAATATGCAAATCTGACCAAAGTGATTACAGCATTGTGAGACAACAGGGCTTGACAGTGAGAGAGCTTAGCTGCAAGCTGCCCTGTATTACACAGAGTGATGCCAGGGACCTGAACACATCAGTTTTTGTAGGAGCTGAACACATCGGTCTCTCTCAGCATGGTTATTTTCATTACAAATGCTGCAAGGTGAGATTTGGAAGAGTTGATGTGCTGCCTGCATCACAATGACAGAAAATCATTTGGAATTGATTGCTCTGAAAGGCTGAATTACTCCATATGGTCTGATCTTTGATTTGATTGTAAGAGAGAAAGTAGGGGAGGGAGTGCACAGCACCATACACAGAAGAAGCAAGGTAAAGAGAGCAGAGATTTGCAACGCATCTGTGCCAAAAAAGAAATTTAAGAAATCAAAGGCATTTTTTAAAAAAACAGAGAGGGGAAATTCTACAAAGAGGCCATAACGTATATGGAAAACAACAATGCAACATAGCAAACAATAAAGTGCAAGGGGGGAACCTTTCTTCCCAAGGGCTGAAATTAAATTAAATTAAATTAAATTAAATTAAATTGGGCAGCATTCTGGTAGTGGGTGGAGCAAAAGGGAAAAGGTTACTGTTGTGCCTTTCAACATTTTAGAGTGGGGAGACAATTGTGCAAAATCCAGAAAACCAAGTTGGGGGAAATGAGGTGGGGTCAAGCAAAAGGCATGGCCACCTCTGGAACCCCCAAGGGCCAGCCTGAGACCAACGAAAGCCAGATTTGATCTCCTGGACCTAAGGCTGTGCCCAACCCTATTGTAAGTTTTGTGACATTTTAGATGACTTAGCCAGTTTATACATAATATAGCTACATGCCTTATGCCGTAGTTTCTTCTACAGCTGAACAGATCTTTCAGAAGGCATGTCCATATTCTGACAGAAACAAATATCTCTGAATGCCCCCTCTTACTACCTGATGTTGGTCTTTTTGCACATCCATGGCTCTGGTAATTCTACAGATGCAGTGAGGGAGGAACAGTGCTTCAACAAGGGGTATAAACACATTCATCCTTGCCCACTGCAACAACAACTACTGTCCACTACATCGTGTCGAAGAGCACAAAATGCACATTAAAAATAGAGTATGATCCATACTTTCACAATGCTTTCTCTGGCTTGAAAACACGAAGCTGTAACAAGTGAGTTTGGTCTGTGTGTGTGTGTGTATCAACAGTCATCTTTTGTTCTGTTATGGAATCGGTGATGGAATCAGATGTTTTTCCAACCAAAACTTCATTCTGAATCCAAAAACACACACTTGGGCAAATCTGCTAACCTTCACTGGTTTACAGGAGTTAGATAATGCTGATTAGTGAATTTGCCCAAGTGCACACTTGCACTCATGCAAATTTCCCCCAAAAGTTAAAAATTGGCCCACCAACCTGTATGACTCAAAGAGCCAGCCTACTGTGGCATCTACAGTTCAGATTCATAGAAATATAAATCCATTGTGAATTTCTCTGACATCCTTTCTGGCATCTCTAGTCACAACTAAGTCCCAGTGGTTTGAATGGTTAGTGACAACCAGCTTGAGCTGGACTGCCGATTCCTCTGCATGGTGATAAATCATTCATAACACACACACACTTCTCCTTCAGCTTACAGTAAGTAAACCTAAAATAATTTTACCAAGTGGCTTTTAAGCCAAAGCATTCCCCCAGGGGTTATTACTCCCCGCCCCCAAAAGCTTTCCACCATCTAAAAAAATCCCCACAGATTTGTTCCATACAACAGAAGTGTCACACTCCATGCTGAACTGTTTCAAAAGCTCAATTTGACATCCTGCACCCTGGGAGTGCCAAATTTGACAAGATGAACAAGAAACTGTCCACCCTGGAAGTCCATTACTTGTAAATATGCTTCTAAGAACACTGCAAATGCAAGTCTTATTTTCTTCTTAAAACAAGCTGAAGAAACCCTTTTCTCTCACTGTGCACATAAATCAAATGATCCGTGTTCCCCTTTTAAGCAGCACAGATTTCATGCCCATCAAAGCACTTCATTCCTCAAATTATTCATGTTCCTCTGTAAAGATCACAGTTCTTCAGGGGGGTTGGGGGCGGTTGGACCCATGCTGCTCAGATGATCTGCAACTTCTTTAAGGAAACCACTATTTCTTTGGCCATCTTGACAACTTAAATTAACACTACTCTCCCTAAGTGGCACCACTAAGGTCTTCTTCATGTGACAGGGGATCTATACTTTAATCAAGTATTTTTATCACTACCTGCTTTAAAGGTAGACCAGAATCACAAACACAGAATCAAACCACGCATTACCTTAATTGTGTAGCATGGAGCTGAGCTGTACAAAAAATCTAGAGTGAGTGCATTCAGTTCTGTTTTAGATCATGACCATTACACACTGACAGTAAAGGAATAAATCTGCTGCCACCACCACGTGCTTCCTGACTCCCAGAGCGCAGTAGTCCTGATATTTGGACTATACACACTTACCCTAGGGTAAAATATATAAACCCCAACTGGATGTTAATAATGCAATGCATGTTTTGACTTTCAGATTACAGAAGCGGAATTTTCCATCCTCATATCCTACCTATCTGTGGAGCTTTGGATATGTTGTACTACAAGATTCCCATCTCCAGTTACACTGCTCAGTTACAAAGTGTCTTGTGGCATCCTAAAAAATACATTTATTAGGACTTAAACCTTCCTCTAATCCACAAAAACATGTGCTATCCTTAGGACTGTTGACAAATCTAGTAAGGGGATGAAAATATGACAGATTTTCATGATTGGGCCCCTCAGATTCCACTTAATTAGCCCTACATGGGCACTTACTCCCTGTAGTATGTATTAAGACAGACTTTTACCTCTATGACAGACTGTGACTTATGCAAAGATTTTTTGACTACTAATGCCATTGGTGAAAATAAACACGGCCAGGCTACATGGTTCTAGCACAACTCATGCAGGATTAGCCTATTTAAATAAATTTCAATTTAGGAAACTAGGCCGAATTTTACAAATTGCACTAGAGCCAACCACATGGTTTTGGGGTGTTTATCTGTGCAAATTTCATTAGTGGTTAAAGAAATATGTACAAATCATGGTCTACCTAGGGATGGAAGTGGATACCTGTGACAGATACATGGAGCCCTTCCTCTTGGTCCCTGACAACACAAGGCCAATTATTGCACTCAGAATGTTGTGAAGGGGTGGAGAGGCATGACAAATTTCTGGATGGTCATTCTGGATTGGGAAGGAAAGGGAACACACCCAGAGAGAGCGACTGAGAATTGATAGTAGAGGCTGGGCAAGTTAGCCAGCATGAAGTGTAAAGACTGTAACTGCTTTATAAATGCAGTGTATTTTAGAATTACATCAGTAAGAAGCTTTAGTGAGAGAGTGCCTATGGGAGGGAAAGCAGGTAAGTTAGAGTATAACCTGGATGCAGAAAGAAGATGGCAGCGAGCCATCTTGCTTAATAAGCAAGTTGTGGTTGGTGTCATTGTCATAATTGCCACACTTGCTGGCTATTGCTTACAGCACAATCCTATGCATGTTTATAATCAATACATCCTGTTGGATTCAATGGAGTTTAATCCAAAAATTGCTCTGAATAAATCCTACTGAATCTCTCCCAGTGTAGTCCCAGTCCTGGTAAGAGGATACACTCTTAGAATTCATAGTGCCCAAAAAGGATCCTTATTGTTCCCATGCTAGGATCCCAATGCAGATCTAGTCCCTGCACTTTAATTAAAAGCAACCACATCACTAAAGCAAAGTGTACATTGCAGCAGACTTGTTATGTATACTGTATAACAGTACAATCTTATACAAAATGATATTAGAAATTCTTGTAAAGTGCTATTTTAGGTAAGTCCTCATGCATGTGTTAAATATCATTTTTATTCTAAGAAATTTTAATGCAGCATTTTTCAGCACACAACCTGTTAGCACATATTACATACCAATGCACTTACTAGATCAAATATTTAAGAGGAGAAAGCAAATTGCTGCCTTAAAAAGAACACCAGCCACCAGATATATTTTAACATTTTGAACAGGCAAGGCAATATGAAAGAAACAACAGTACACGTGACTGCTAAATGCATAAAAATAAATCTTATGTACAGAATTTATCAGAAACGAACACTTATAAAGATTTTCCTTTGGCAATAAATATACATGTATAAGGTTATATGACAACTAAAATAAATTAAAATGACTACTTTTGCAGTTAAGGCTACAACTGAAGTCCTTGAAAAATCAACAGAGAATCTTGTTCTACAAATTTAGCCTAGCTCTATTGTGATTACTCAATACTGGCATAAATGCATTTGGGACTTAACATCACTTAAAGGATACAGTGTTGGAACTGAATTAGTCCCAATCCAGACTCCAACACTGTGCTCCGGTACATCCAAGGTGCTGTAAATGGACACACCATATTACACCAGAGTATGTATCAAGATGACTACATGCACTGGACTTTGCAGCAAACATGTTCTTTCCATTGAAATGAATGGGCAATGAGCTCTTGAAAGCTGAGTAGTTCCAGGTGTGCCTCAGAATTCCCGTGCAAACAAAAGATCTCTTGCTGAGGGTCAGTGATTTTAAAAGAGACTAAAGCTATAAAAAGTGCAATTATGCTGGTTTTAGACTGTTTGTTCTCGGTGGGATAATCAAGTCAGTAGTTACAGTTGCTTTTGACATTTTACACAGAAGTGCCTTGGTAATGTGAGAATTTTTAAAGTAATGTCAAACTCCAGACTTAAATTAGCCCTGATGCAGTGAGGCTCCAAAGCATACCCTATCCAGATATACCATTCAGCGATTCTGCCAACAATGATCTTGCATGTGTGTTTCATGAACTCCTTCAGTATTTTAGTCTTGGGTTTCTTTGTTTTCTAAAGATAAATATATTTTCCTTTTATCTGCACCCAAGACCTGGAACATGGAACCATGGACTCCTCCAGATTTCAGCTACTGGTACTGATTTTTTTTAAAACCAAGCCATTAAAACTTGGGATAGAAGCTTAAATGATTCTCATTCAACATGCATGCATATATTAAAATAAAGAACAAGCTACAAGAATTCTCATTGGCTTACTTGTCCCATGTAGCTGGCTTAGTTACAAAAACTTTCATTTTCAATACACCCAACTTTAAACACTTGTCATTGATGCATCCTCCTTGAAAGATCTGCTGTGTTGCATAAACTGTACCAATTTGCTGACAAAGCAGGTCTTGTGGGACCTTCTGATGCAATCGCATGACATTAAGGAAGCTTTCGCATTTTCAAAATAACCAAGTTCCCCCGTTACATTCAAACTTGAGGGAACACTGGTTAGAACCCAAGTTCAAATTGTGGCTTATGATTCTAGCTTATTCGCCAGCTGCAGTTTAAACCTGAGGGAGAAAAGCTTGTGCCTTTCAAATGTTTGGGATTACAAGCCCCCTCAACTCCAGCTAGCATGGCCAATGGCCAAGGATTATGGGAGCTGCAGTACCAGCACCTGGAAACACCAGATTACTTACTTCCTGTTTAAAATAACCAGAGTTATTCTGACTTCACACATAATTGGTCACAGCAAAGGGCAAAAGGTAAAACGAACCATACAAGCCCAAGACTCACTTACATACTGCTAACTATTGTTTAGCATTATGTCCAAATCAGTCCAGCATATTTAGGACCAGGTAACTAGTGGTCTTCAAAGTATGCTAAGCTTGCAACCAAAGAATACATTTGATCAGCAAGAGATCTTAACTCAGTCAAAAAATGACCAGAAAATACAGCTGCAAAGAGGATTTCTCATGCCAGACAAGCCATTAAGTTAAAACAATGCCACATGCACATGAGTGATGAAAGAATCCTCTTTGTGACCTGCAAATTTTGGATTTCTTTTCTAGGTTGCCAATATGTTGGACAAAGGAATGCACAAAAGTGAACAGCTAATGAATGTTTCAACTACAAACATTTTCCCCTCTTCAAAACATTAAAAAAGCTGAGCACAGAAAGGCAAAAATAAAATCTATACTTCTATAAAAATAGACTAGTTTTATAAATTAGTTATGGGGACATCTATAAATGCCATAAAACATTTAAAACATAGATATACAAGAGCCCAAGTCTCTCAGTCTGACCAGAAGACATTTGTCCCTGATGATGTTCATCAACTTTCCAGGAATTGGATAATTCGGATTTCCTTTTTCCATGTCAAGACAAGATTGGTATAATAATGCAATTCTAACTAAAGTGCATGCTGCCCAAATTGCAGCACCTACATTCCACAGGGATTTTAATTGCATGCTTCTGTGACTCCAGAATCTCTCACACCAGCATAGCCGGCAGAGCCTACATTGCAACAGAGATAAAAGAAATGCTTCAGGCCTCGCTTTCCAAGTAACTGGCAGGCTTGCCCAAAGAAAGCTCAATGAAGCAGCCAGGCTGAAAGTGGATCTTACTTGGGTCCTCCTCTCCCTTTTCTTTCATCTTGATGAAGATGAAATGGTGGAATATCCTTTTCATAAACCAAAGGTCAGTCAGCTCTCCTGATGTTGATTTGTCAGTCATGGTTAACTCTATTGTTGTACTTATTTTACAGAGGCTTTGTTTCCCTCTTGCCATCTTCCTGTGCCTTTGCTTTGTTGAGCCTCAGGCCTTTCCAAATGAAATTCAGAAGGATTCATTGACTGTTTGTGCGAGCAAAGTACAGGCTCACTTTAGAACTTAGCTTTTGAAGGCCACTGATCTAAATCAATTTGTGGGAAGCAGAAATAGGTAGCCTCTCAAAATCTTTCCCATATTTTGCCCACAGAGTGCCAAAATTGATATACAGCAAGCAACAGTGGAGCATGTTTCCCGTAGTTTCAGGAAGGAGAGGAGCAAAACTTACATGTGTGGGGAGGGGAGTATCTTCTTCCCACCCATCACATACAACTATGATGCTCCAAGAGTTCATATTAACACCAGTGGGGGCTTTGCCTTAAATCATCCTTTCCCAACCCTTCCTAAGTTTTTGAACCATTGCATCCATCATCCCCAACCACTGAGCATGCTGATGGGAGTTGTAGTCCACAAATCTAAGTGTGTAGCAGGCTGGGGAAGGGTGAACTAAGCACTGCAGCAAGGAATTTTGTTTCATTAACACTAGGGTGGGACGAAATTAGTTTCCTTCCCCTGTACACTGCTTTTCAAGTAGGATTTGCCCTTCCCCAGCCCTGAGATTAAGGAAAGCCAATGTACATACCTACATACTATGTATTAAATTATTTATGAGAGCATTCAGTGGTGAGAAAGGTGAACGTCTTCCAGCTAGAGGCTCACTTGCTTAGCCCTGGTTTGCAGTGAGGTGGCAAACCTGTGTCTGGGCCATACAGGAGGTGGGGATTCACACAATGAACATGCTCCAGTACTAGCAATTTTTCCATGTATAGCGCAAGATGTATAGAACCTTTTCCCCAGACTACCCTTCTTTCAAGAATGCTGATTTTCTTTATGCAGGAATCTTTTTCGCCCAATGAGGAGTGTTCAAATTTGTAACGTGAACTGGTATGGTCCATACACAGGCTTATCAGCTTATCAACAACTAGGCCTTATCTCATTTATCTCCTGTGCTAATAGTTAGGGTTTGAAAAAGAAAAAGGCCCTCTGTGTTGCTGAACTCATCCCAAAGATCCTAAATTATTCTGTCCATTGAAGGGGCAGAAGTGTTCTTGAAAATCACATCCATATCCATAGCGCCTTTCTGATTCAGGTTCAGTCCCAAAATCAAACCTGCCACTGTGTTTCTTGCAGTCTTGACACAGCATAGCATGATAAGGTTCAGAGTACTGGAATCTCTCAACACAAATGGCACAAGTTTTAGATTGCAGATAAAATATCTTCAGCAGCAGCACATCCCTTCCATGATGTAAGCCAGAAAATCGGCCATGGACTTCCCACGTTACAAAGCAGAGTATTTATGTGAATACAGTCAATCGATGACTATCAGGCAAGTTGGCTTAGAAAGGCACAGGTGGTAACGCAGATGGACCTATGTTCAAGAACGAACACGCAGGAATGACCAGCCCTGGTGCTGGACCAAGGATCACGAACTCTCTGCTTGGTTTCGTTGCAAAGTGACCGAAGCTACTGAGGATCTTTCATGGGGGACCCGAAGAATAATGTTTCCATCCTTCCATTCACCAATAGCTCTGTGCAACCAATGCCTAAATCTTTCATTGTTTCGTTTTCCTCCGCCTCAGAAGTCTGTTTCTTTGGGGCCAAGGAGGAGTTGATTTTCTAAACACTGCAGCAGTTTTTGGTGAGCGTGGATTTTTTCAGTGTTGTCCCAGCCAGGTTAGTTACTGACTTGTCATCATCTTTGCTGTCACTTCTTTTTCTCACTTCTCTGCAAAACAATAGTTCAGCATGATTAAACAGCAGATCATGTGCTTAAAAAGAGGTATCCTGGGCTGAACTATGAAAATAAGAAAGACGTGATTTGCAAAGTGTTTGAAATATTTACTTTGCTCGGCACATTTTGGAAGTACAATTTGGAATCCAATTAGTTTCACCAGAGGAAGGAGAGGAAAAGCTCATTGCTCCATATTCAAGAGAAGACAAAAATCCCTGAAGAAGACATCCCAAATTGCATTGGGCAAAATTAGTATTTCAGGCACTTTGAGAATCACTTGTGTGGCAGCTGCTACATTTCTCTTTTGCTGCTCATGTTATCCTGGACTGACTCAGCATCAAGATCCTTGCATTCATTCCAGGTTATCTGTAATCAGTATTCACACAGCCAATAGACTACATAAAAATGGAATCATCACTGAAGTGGATGGAGGTAATTCTAGCATTTTGTACAGTAAACAACTACATCTATAGTAAATATCTTGTAATCCAGTTAAAGTGCCTCCAGGTCAATACAGCAGAATATAAGTTTAACAAACAAACAAACAAACAAACAAACAAAACCTGTCCACCATGACACTATTCAATTTAGTCCTATTTTTGCCCCAGATATAAATTCTCGCACATATACTGAACTTAAATGGATGGGAACTATGCATCTAAAATTGATGGATTGCACCCTATGCAATTCAATAATCTGCAGCCCTAAAGAGAATGTTTCTGCCCATCCACCTTGTAATAAAAGTTTGTAGCAGTACAAATCTTTGCATGCATCCCATACAGACAACAACTCCCAGAAGCACAACAAATCTTCAGAGAAGGTGAGAACTGTAGGTCAAAACGTCTGGAGGACATTCCCACTGGTAGTAACTCTCCAGTGTCTCCAGCAGTGTCTCTCCCATCCCTTGCTACCAAAGACCCCATGAAATAGAGGCACCAAGCAGTGGAACCTTCTGCTTGCAAAGTGTGAGCTCTACTGCTAAGCCAGGGTCTCTTCTCATGTCAAGACAAGACGATGCAGTGTTGCTGGCTCAAATGGCTAAGGCAGAGGTGGGTAACGTGTGGCCCTCCAGATGTGGTTGACCCACAGAGAGGGATGACAGTGCTTACAAGTGGTTGCAGTGCCCACTCCTGAGCTAAGCCCCCTACCTGTTAATTGAGCAAGTGAATGATTTTTTCCCTTTGGTAAGACTCTGAAAATTTCACCAGCTATGAGGAGGTTAGGGGAAGGAGAGAGCCCGTGGCATAGAAACAACCCCCTTATAAGCAAAAAGTCAGCAATTTTGGGTCCCCCCACATGCTTTTGCCAACAATTCCCATCAGCCTGTGCTAGCACAGCCAATTCTGAGGGGTGACAGCTGTAGGTCAAAACATCTGGAGGGCCACAGGTTGCCCAGCCCTGTTCTAAGCCCTACCGGACTCATGGTTCCAAGACAAGGAAGAATAATTATGCTCCTGAGCTGACATTTTGCCCCCATTCCATGTGCAAGTCCTGACTGGCCCCAGATGGACGCCTGGAGGATCCCCGCTTTCCCTGTACTGCCAAAGCAGTAATGGTGGGGTACCCATAGTGGTAGAGTGCTGAGCCTCCTGATGCGGGTCAAGGAGGTGTGGTCTCCATGCTGGACCTTCCTCCTAGCCTGCAGAGGAGGCTATCTATAGCATCCATCCATCAGGATGCTCCCTAAAGCAACTGTCTCTCTTGCTCTGCCATTGATGTAAAATTACTGGCATGTTCTCCCGAAAACAGGCTGCCAATGCAGGGATCAACAAAATGGTTAAAACACTGACAAATTCTCAAAATATTTTACTTGTCCAATTTTCTACCACTATTTATGTTGTTTATTTGTGTCCCATTTGCCCCTTCAGAATCGCCACTGAGCTGTTTGAATGAGTGGTGCCTGAAAATTCCTGGAAATGACTCAGACCCACAAGGCAACCCTTAACTTTGAATTGACATTTCCAGATGAATGGATAGTTCCACCTTTGCTGCACCTATCGCCACTGGAAGATAAGGCTTCTGCATGTTCTGAATGAACCAACAGACCTGGTTCTTTCCAGGAATCCAGTATTTAATTTTATGATTACAACGATATCACTTCAGCCAAACAGAAACAAAGTGTTCCTGTCCCTCTTGCCATAAGCACCAAATATCATTTAGGACATGACAAAATTTTCATTTGTATTTTCATTCATTTTCATATAAGTAACCCAGAGACTAATGATTCATGAAGGCTTGGATAACAAAATAGCAAGGGGTGGATTACCATTTGGAAAGATTCAGTGGTAAAACATGCAAAATTCTAGTTCCAAATCAGAGGATGTCACAAGGCTGACTGCAGCCTGAGCACCAAAGCACATATTTCTTTTAAGCAAAATTGGCTTCCCTTATACAGAAAGTGTGCTGGAATTTTTTCAGCCCAAGGCCAGATTCCTTTTCAGAGCAGCTCTCAGGGAGATGTATTCCATTTATATTTTATTTGAGGTGCTCTATTTTATTGTTTTATCTTTTATCTGATTAATACTTGTTTTATTGTAAATTATACATGTTTTTATGCTCTAGTATTGTAACTCACTCAGAGAAACTTTGGGTTATGGGGCGGCATGGAAATGGAATCAATTAAATAAATAAATGCATGGGCAGGGTCAAAGGTAAAAGGGATAGGACCAAAAACACCCAAAATCATCCCAACATTGAAGCTTAAATTTCTTCAGTAACTGGCTTTAGTAGAAGCATATTACCCTTGAGAATGGGAAAACTACACAAGCACCAGGAGACCACTTAATGATGGGTCGCTGGGGTAAAGGCCATCTGGGAAACTAAGAAGGAAAGGTCGTTCTGGTCTGATGTTTTCCACCCCTGCTGAGGAGTGATCCTTTGCCCAGGCACTGCCATAAACAATCCCATGGATGTTTAGGCAGAAAAAATCCTATAATCCCCAGCATGCCACACACTTGCACAGCAGCCATCTGTAGAGCCACTGAAGGATGGGGAAGGCTTCTCAAGAGCCATGTGAAAAGGAAGCTGGAGGCGCCCCGCCTCTTCCTGTACAGCTTGTGGATGAGCACTACTTACCGGAGAGAAGCCCCAGCCCCTGAAGAAGTCATGGGCCAGCAAGCACTGTAGGGCAGGAGGCGGAGCCCTAGGCCTCCCCTTGCATGTGCAGCCATGAGCAGTCCAACCCATGGCATCATAATGCCACTGGATAAGCTGCACAACTACACACACAAGAAACGGTATCCACATGACAGCAGGTGCTGGAAGCTGGGGGCTGCTCAGTGCCAAAGTGCTCATCTGGAGCACCTTGTCCCGGGCCTTCCAAAAACAACAGCCTGGCCTAACACTCAGGGAAGGAAAGACTGCCTCATGGAACAAATGACATTTGGGATTTATGTCATCCTTACATGGAGGTGACATCTGTGCACAATACTTTTTCAACATGTGAAGGAACACTTAACAAATCTGGCTTCAACAACAGTTTTGGGGGTGCTAAGAAAATTACTAATGCCTTTTCATGTACCGAGCAAGATGAAGTACCGCTTCCACAATGTTCGAGCCATCTTTTGCACTTGTTTCACAGAATAGTGCACTATAGGCCTAGGAGATAAAAAACAAAACAAAACAGCTTACAGATACATCCATGGACAATTTTCTTCAGATAAGTTCATTATAAAATTGAAGAACAACTGCAAGGAAGCTAACCTCCAAGAGGAAATAGTTCATTAGGCATAATTATGTGTACACTAGGTAAAATTGCTTTTGTATGCTTGACTGTACCTATCTGCCAGGAAGGTTGCCAAAACATCGGCCAATATCAAACCACAAAAAGTAGCAAATCTCAAGGGAAGCACCTGTCAAGTGCTTGCCAGTGCTTTTAAAGAGAATTGCACACAAGTTCCTTTACGGCTGAAATAGACCCTTTATGACTATTATGAAAGCTCGCACTGCATGTCTGTGTGTGGGTGGTAACTATGCCAATTCCAGGCTGTTGTAAGCGAGGAGACCGATCCTGGGGAGCAGTGCTCTGCTGCATCCTTATTCACACTTCCCAGTAGAACTTGCACAGGCCCTGCATATCCACACATACAATGATGAGCACAGGCCTAAGGGAGTGCTTAACCAGCACTGTGGTGAGCGCATGGCAGATCCACATGCTATGTTCTAAGGAAATGGGGAGCAGTCACTTCTAAAATGGAGAAATTATAAATCCGAGGTCTACCTAATGCTACTGTTTTATTACATTCACCCAATCCTGCTTCACATTATCTTGCCATTCCTGAGGGTGAACTATGAGCCTTACCATGGCCAGCTTTTCTCCATAGCTGATGGGGACACATTTCTGTCCTTGCTCAGAAACCACTGGGCGGAGATCCACTTTGTTCCCCACCATCATGATTGGGATATGTTCGTGTGTTGCATCCTGCAAGGAAAATGAAGGGTTTCAGGTTTTCCTTGATAACCTTGATATTGGACCTTAGGGTGAAAAGCAAGAAATGCTAATCTCTGTTACCAAAACACATGCTGGCAAGCCTCAGAAAGGACTGCCCTCACATAACCACATTAAGGATAAGTCAATTATATTTTGCAGTCGTACTGATAAGCATTACTGAATTATATAACTCACTAAAAGCAGAGCCGTGTCGTCCAATCATGACATTTAAAAACAAAGGAGAGTACCCAGGCTAGTGGCTTGATCAGTAAGATTTCGAGACAGAATTTTGGGCTGTATTAATGAGGAGTTGCATTGGCTTAGCACTGGTTAACTCCAAACATGGACTGGCTCTTTACAGAGATAAGGGAGCACACTTCCCACAAGGGGTGGTGACTCAGAGCAATGTCCCCCCCCCCACCCCAGAATGTGGTGGTCTCCCTGCCATGAGCCAGGTCCCACTTCTGCAGTCTTCTCCTGGGGGGCACTAGTGACAGCTATGGATGCTTTTCAGCACAGGAGATGGGCACAGCTCTCAGCACCAGCCTGGAGAGGGCCGCAGCACTGGGTGCTCAGTCTAACCTACCCAGCTCTCAGATGTGGGCACATGAGATATAAGTTAGATAGCTACACTGTACATTTTCGGGACACTGAATTGTAAGTTTCACTTAGTCATAATGCTTACTGCAATCATATCTACCCATTCCCGGACATTCAGGAAACTCTTCTCACAGGTAACGTCATATAAGAGAAGCACCCCGTCTGCTCTTCTAAAGTAGGATTTAGCAATACTTCGGAACCTGGTAAGAAAAAAAAATGTGTTAAAAGCCACATGGATTTATTCTTCAGCAGATCAGATCCAGAGATCTGAATCTTTTCCCTACAGAAGAAAGATTGCCTCTCAAAAGATCATGTGAGGTGCTTCCTAATCCAATCCCTGGCCAGGACTTTCTCCTAAGAAAAGAACCTGCCTCCTAGTGGACAGAACCTAAACTACCAGGTGATAACAAGTACACCATAGTTCAGGATGCACAAAACAAAACATCCATCAAGAACCATTTGATCCTTTTATTTCAGCGAAAGCAGTGCTGAGTAAAATTAAATTCTAAACTGCACAGGCTGTAACAATTGGCATTAACAGTGACATATTCAAATGTTTTCACTTGCTCTTGGCAACCAGGATTACAGCCAGTGCTTTCAGTGGCTAATGTGCCACAATTACCTTAAAGCAATATTCATAAAGGTCTGAAGGGGAAAGATAAGCCTGTACAGAGCCTACTTGTAGCACCACGGCGATTATGGAACCATGCTGAGCAAGGGGTGGAGGGGATTAGGCAAGTTCCAGGCTGGCATCATTAGGGGCCCAAATCTGGGATCTCGGTTGCTGTGCATCTTCATTGAAACCTCCCCAGAAGAGCAGGTTGCTTACCTGTAACTGATGTTCTTTGAGTGGCCATCTGTGCATTAACACATATGGGTGCTGCGCCTGCGCAGTGCCTAGGCTGGAAGATTAGAAAGCTAACGGTTTTTGGTGGGAAAACGCTCTGCTCCCCTCCCCTCTGCAGTATAAATAGAGTGGAGCGTCTGCCATTTTACTCAGTCTCGAAGACCGACGTTCGCCCCCTAATGTTTGAAAAACAGCATCACAGCAAGAAAAATCGGTACTGTAGGAATAACACAGAACCGACAGTAAGAAAAACAGTCCACTCACTGACACCATGCGGGGCCGGCGGGCGGGTTGTGTGAATGCACAGAGAGCCACTTGAAGGACATCAGTTACAGGTAAGCAACCTGCTCTTCTTCGTCGTGGCCTCTGTGCATCAGACATATGGGTGATTAGAAAGCTTACCAGACTTGGAGGAGAGAAGGTGTCGTCAGTGAAGAATGGCAGAGAGCACAGCTCTACCAAAGGAACAATCCCTTCTGGAGCGTACATCAAGCCGACAATGCTTGGCAAAAGTACATGGAGCAGCCCAAGTTGCAACCTTGCAAATATCCTGAATCGGAACCCCTGCTGCAAAGGCCGACGAAGTCACTACTGCTCGCGTAGAATGCCCCCTCGGAAGTGAGGGTAAGTCAAGTTTTGCCAATTGATATGCTAGGACTATGGTCTGCACAATCCATTTGGACAGCCGCTGAGATGAGACTGGAGAGCCCTTGTCAGGAGCAGCATACTTGACAAACAGTCTATTGGAATTCCTGAACGCTTCTGTGCGAGACCTGTAAAAGGCTAGACAGCACCTAACATCCAGCGTATGGAGAGAGCGCTCAATCAGAGTCGACGGAGATGGAAAAAACACAGGGAGGACGATGTCTTGGTTCAAATGAAATGGTGTAGCCACCTTGGAAAGAAACTCGGAGTCCATTCGGAGAACGACTTTTTCCTTGTGGAAGTTCAAGAACGGTGGGTCTATGCGTAGAGCACACAGCTCACTGGCTCTTGTGGCTGAAGTAACTGCCACAAGGAAGGCAGTTTTCCATGAAACTAGGTGTAAATCCACTGTTGCCAAAGGTTCAAATGGAGGTTTTGTAAGGGCCTGAAGTACAACAGAAAGACTCCACGTCGGCATAACAGGTAGAACCAACGGGTGCAAATTTTGTAGCCCTTTAAGGAAACGGCGAATCAGGGGTTGAGAAAAAACAGATGACCCCTGGATGCTGCCACGAAAATGCGAGATAGCAGCCGTATAGATCTTTATAGATGAAGGCTTGAGTCCCAAGCGATGAAGATCCAACAGAAATTGCAAAATATTCTCGATCGAAGCTGACTCTGGAGAGAAGGAACGGGCATTGGCAAAGGAAGAGAATCTTCTCCACTTTGCTGAATACGATTTGCATGTGGAAGGTCATAGTGCAGATTTGAGAACTGCCTGGATATCCGAGGATAACACTATCAGTCCTGAAATGGACCTTGACGGTTCCGAGGGAGGAATTGGTTGCGTCGATCGGGACGGCAACAGAGCCGATGGAAAATTCAGATCTATTAGAAGCACCACGCTGTTAGTTTCAGCGAGAGTAGGTCCGGGTGTCGGACTGTCCCTTTGTGTTGTGTTAATAGATGAGGAACAACTGAAAGTCGTCGAAAAACTCCTCTCGACTGAGTTAGCAGAGTGGTGAACCAGGGTTGCCTTGGCCACCATGGGGTTATCAGAATTCCTGTGGCGTTGTCATGCACGATCTTCGACACTACCTTCATGAGGAGTGGGATTGGAGGGAATGCGCAGAAGAACAGGTTGTTCCAGTTGATCATTAGGGCATCTCCCCTCGAGTCCAGTCCCAGCCCCGCTCTGGAGCAGAACAGTTCGCACACCCTGTTCGACCGGGTTGCCAACAAGTCTATATCCGGTTGTCCCCATAACTGGAACAGCTGGTTGCAAACCACTCAATCCAACTCCCATTCGTGAGTAGTTGACATCTGTCGGCTCAGTGCATCGGCTTCTATGTTGTCAGTTTCCGCAAGATGAACCGCCAGCATCGTGATGTCCCGAGGAATGCACCAGTCCCAGATTTGCATTGACAAATGGGCCAGGAAAGGTGACTTTGTCCCGCCCTGTTTGTTGACACAGAAAACAGCAGCTGTCAGACGCAATCTGTACAACTTGGCGGTGTAAGACGGTTTTGAAAGATTTGAGAGCGTTGAAAATCGCTAGAAGTTCGAGGAAGTTGATATGCCTCGCCGCTTCCCGTCAGGTCCATGCCCCTTGGACCTGAAGTCCTGCACATGTCGCACCCCATCTGATGAGAGACGCATCGGTGTACACTGTCACTGTCGGTTGGGGTGGGTGGAACGGAACGCCTACAGATAGGTTGCGTGAAATAGTTCACCACATCAGGGTGTGAAGGATCGAAGATGGAATCCGCAGAAGCTTGGTTTGTAGGTCCCGCTGCGGATGGAATGAGTTGTTGAAAAATAATTGGAGCGAGGGGAGCCTGAGCCTTGCATGCGGCACGATGGCCACTGAGGCTGTCATGTGTCCCAACAATCTTTGCATAGTGATGGCTTGAACTGTCCTTTGTCGTCGAATCCAATGGATGTGCGTACACAGGGTGGCCCTATGGGACGGAGGAAGGAACGCTCTTTGCAGGGTGGAGTCGATACGTGTTCCGATGAAATCAATGACCTGTGCGGGAATAAGTGACGATTTCTTAAGGATAATACAGAGTCCGAGGTCATCAAGTAAAGCACAAGTCACGTGGACAGCCGCTAAAAGGTTGCCTTTAGTCCGTGACACAATTAGCCAATCATCTAAATAGGGGTAGACCTGTATACCCCAGAGCCGTAGGTGGGTGCAAACTGGGGCCATGCACTTTGTAAAGACTCTCGGTGCCGTAGCCAGTCCGAATGGTAGAACATTGAATTTGAAAATATCGGATCCAACAGTAAAACAAAGGAAGCATCTATGGGAAGGATGGATAGAAATATGAAAATACGCATCCTTCAAGTCCAATGAGGCGAACCAATCCCCTTCACTCAGCAACGGAAGAATATTCTGTAAAGTGGTCATCCGGAACTTCCTCGGTTTGATATATTTATTGACTCCTCTTAGATCCAGGATAGGTCGAAGACCACCGTCCTGTTTGGGGACTGTAAAATATCTAGAATAGAATCCATGTAGCCCATCAGTGCGAGAGAGTTGTCGAATCGCTCCCTTATGAAGAAGGTGAAGGACTTCATCACACAGAACTGAAGATGGCGGTGTAAATTGGATAGGGCTCAACAGTGGAACGATGTCGAATTTTATTCTATATCTGAGCTGAATGATGGACAGCACCCACCTATCAGATGTAATGTGGGAGGTGGAGAGATGAACTGGTTCACCGGGACCATCAATGGGGACGTTTCTCGGTGTCGAACCACCTACAGCCCTGGGAGAAGCGCTGTTGAGGCTGTTGCCTTCTATGTTGCTGGCGCTGGTGGAACTGCTGGCGAGGCTGATATTGCTGGCACTCGTAGGGTCTGGACCATGGCCACTTACATTTTGCTTGTGGGAGTTCCATTCGATAGGCCGTCATACGGGACTCGTGGATGGCGAGTTTCTGATCGGTCTTCCCATGGAAGAGGCCAGAGCCATCAAATGGCATTTCTTCTATCCTCCTCTTCATTTCCTCAGGGAAATTGCAGTTCCTGAGCCACACGTGTCATCGGAGGGAGATAGCGTTAACCATGACGCGAAAATCAGTGTCTACGTGATGTCTCGCGGTAGACAACTGCTGAATGGCCACCTGCTTCGCTTCGTTTAAGAAGAACTTGGCTAGGTCTGCCTGCTGGTCTGGGAGGGAGGGGACAACGTTTTCCAGCTTCTACATAATGAAGTACTGGTAACGTGCCAGTGTAGCCTCATAATTTGAAATACGCAAACCGAGCCCTGCAGCTGCGTAGACCCGGCGCGCAATCATGTCGACCTTCCTCACCTTGGGGTGTTGTATGTCCCCGAGCCTCCCTGCCCTGGGATGACTCTACCACCACCAAATTAGGCTTTGGGTGGCGCAGCAGGAACGGGATGTTGTCTTCTCGGACCCGGTACATAGATTCGTACCGGCGAGATGTTGCCTGCGGCTGAGTCGGTTGGTCCCAGGGCTGAACCATTGCCTGGCAAAGTGTGGTAATCAATGGTAAAGCAATGGTGGCAGATTGCTCCCCTCGGACGATGTCGTAAAACCGGTCTGTGCTGGGCCAGGGGCGGAGGTAGGCCTCTATCTCCAGCGACCGGACTAGACAAGAAACCAGCTCTGAGAAAGAAACATGGGGCTCATCCGGGGATCCCGGGTCTTGAGAAGTAATAGCTACATCCGGAGACGTGGAGTCTACCTCCGACTCGTTCGAGTCTTGATGGTAGTGGTAATGTTCACTGGACAAAGAGCTTTCAGGAGATGGTGGAGGTCTGCGTTCCGTACGGCCAGAAGTGGACCGTGCCTCTCTCAGGATCGACGGCGAGCGATGGTCCGGAGGAAAAAAGACATATGGATGGAGTCCACTCCAGGCAGGATAGCCACCATAGTTGTGCATAGCCTAGTCATCTGCATGGCACTCCGACGAACGGCTCCTACGCCTAGAAGGAGAGTCTGGTCCCTCAGGTGGCCCAACAGCAGGCATTGACGTCGGGGAGCGTTGCCTCGGCGGGGAATCTCTAATTTCTCCATCAGAGATGGACTCCCTAAGCGGTGGCACCTGTGGAGGAGACACGCTCTCAGGCTGAAGAACAGGCCTGGGGGATCCCGGCGGCGTCACCTGCATTGTGGACTGCAGGGCCAGTCCTGAGGGAGTCGGTACTGTGGCAGCAGTCAGTACCGAGAACCCTGACGAACCTGAGCCTCGGTGTTTGGAGCAATCGGGTTTCTTGCCCTTGTGGGCTGCCTTAGCCGCCTTTTCTTTCTTCGGCTTCTTATGGCCAGAGGGCCTTTCCGGCTCTGAATGCTTACGCTTCTTCTTTTGTTTGGTTGGAAGAGAAGGTAGCTGCTGTGCTTCCGTTGGAGCAGCGCCTTCATCCGAAGGGTGCTGCGGCGGCGCGGCCAAAGTTGAGGTGGGGCGCTTAGGGGGCGTGGCTGGGGTAGAGGTGGAGCGTTGAGGCGGTGCAGCCAAGGAGGGGGTAGGCCTTGAGACCAGCTGGTCAGATTGAAGCAAGGCCTGGTCCCAAATTAACTTGCGGAGATGATTCTCCCTATTCTTCCTGGCTTGTTTGGTAAAGGCCAGGCAATGCCCGCACTTATCGGTCCTATGCCCCTCGCCGAGGCAGAGGAGGCATAAGTCGTGCGGGTCCATGGGAGACATTTTGGAGCCGCACTCACTACACTCGCGGAATGCTGCCCGCTGTGCCATCGCGAAAAGGAAAAAAGAGATGATAGTACAGAGGGTAAGTAATATTTTTGGTCTTTTGTTTTTTTTAGAGAAAGAATGAACAGAGGTACTACAACACGGGAAAGAGAAACTGGGATATATAACGAGGAAAAGGTAAGTTGAACAAGATAACCATAAAGGAGCACGTGGCGAGATCTAAGCAAGAGACGAGCAGGCACGAGGCACAGCAAACGGCGGTCGCAGAGACTGAGTAAAATGGCGGACGCTCCGCTCTATTTATACTGCAGTGGGGAGGGAAGCGGAGTGTTTTCCCACCAAAAACCGTTAGCTTTCTAATCTTCCGGCCTAGGCACTGCGCAGGTGCAGCACCCATATGTGTGATGCACAGAGGCCACGATGAAGAACTTTCAGGAACACACAAGTAATGATGAACACGGGTCTAGGGAAGCCTTTAACCAGAGTTGTGGTGCACATACAGCATATTTAAGCACCATACTCTAAGGAAATGGGAACAGTGACTTCTGAAACAGGGTGATAAGCTCAAGCAGCCATTCAAGTACACAAATACAAATGAGATTTTTACTTATGTTTTCAACACATTTGCTTGTTACAAGAGAGGAACAGCTGAGTTGGTCTGTCAGTGCATTAGTCTATGGGCCAGACTATTGTTTCTGATACACCTAACTTGAAAATGAAAAGTGGGGAAATTAGTCTTTCCCACTTAAAGAACAGAATGGTGCTATGAAAATGTAAAGGTTGTGAATTGGGAGGCCATGGGAATTAGGAAGTTTAGGGGTTGTTAGGAAGTGCTGGTGACAGTGGTGAGTCATTTTATATTCCAAAAGCAATAGATTTTGGAAGCAAGGAGAAGCAGCTGGGGATAAGGGGCAAGGCAGTAAAAAGACTGGCACTATAAAGGTGCAATCCTGTGCATGTTTAGACAGAAAAGGACCTACAAGAGTTATAGGCCTTTTTCCTCACTGAAACAATACATAAGATTGTGCCCTAAATGTTTTTTTTAGTTACTCAAGACAAAAATTGATCATTATTTTCATTCCAAAAGCAAAACCAGATCATGCTCACCTTTCTTGTCCTGCTGTGTCCCAAAGCTGGAGCACCGTCGGCTCCCCATCAACAATGAGCCTCTTCATTTGGAAGTCAACCCCTTTGAAGAAATTCACATTATTAAAATCCTTTCATGGGGTGGATGATAAGGGCCTAGGACCTGGTTGTGAGATGAAACTAACAACCACAACCAGGGTTAGCGAAAGAAGGCAGGGGAATCCTAGCCTGACTGAGAACTTGGTGGTCTAATTGTTAAACGTTTTTTGCACAAGGAAATGTACAATTGTGTAAATTTTCGTGAATATTAAGCAAATATATTTAATAAGTGAATGCTTAAAGCAATGATAGGCAACATCCTCAATGTCCCTATGTTCCCTCCATAAAGCTCTTAAAAAATAATTTAAAAGGTGTCCAGAACACGACGGAGCACTAAAAAGAACAAACTTAGCTTGTTTGCAAGCTACATTTTGGGGGTCCATAGCAGCTGGATTTGACCTTTCTCCCTAATGCTCTGGATTTTTTTCATTAAAACACAAAGATATTCATTTTCCAGAAGACTGCAGCCCATGGGGGAATGGGGTTTGTGGACAAAAATGACCCCCAGAGTTCCTGAACTTGGCCACCCCCAGTTTAAAGAATGAACATGGAGTGTCAGATAGGGAAGAGCGAACTGCTTCAATGTGTATCTTAAGTTGTAGGCATTCATATGTAAATGAAGGTATATTCATGTTGTGATTACAATATTCACATAAGGTGTTCACCTGCTATTAAAATGTCATTACTTTTGTATACTTAGAAGGCCTACTTTAAAAACTTTTTTTAATTACAAAATCCATTAGTATTTTAAAATGGTATCCATGAAAAACTGCATCGCCAATGCAATTACAAATGAATAATTGCATGGAGCTTTCAGCAAAGTTAATTTTAAGTGTTTCACCCATGCACTTACTGGGTGACAGGAATGTAGCATTCCAACTGTGACTTCAGATTAGATGTTCCATTAATAGACTATAAATGTGTATTATCTTTGCACAGATAAGATTCTTTATGGAAACCATGCACAGGGTACAGATACCCAAATAAAATACCTCTTGCATACTTATTACATCAGCTATGAAAGGCACAGGAGTGTATTCTAACAAGGCCTTTCCTTTTGCAAAACAGAGTGTCGAGCTGGGGCTGACTGGGTTCAGAAAACATGAAACGCACCCTCAAGAGCTGACTCTAGGTGGAGGGTAAATTACTGCTGAAATGGGTGTTACCATGTTGTCTGAACCCAGCTGCACTAACAAATCACTAACCATGAACTCCTCGCAGTTCATAACATGATAAATCATGGGAATAATTGTTCGTGGTTATCAGACCATGGTTTGTCAGCACAGCTGGGTAGAGTGTGGTTTCAGCACGCAGTCTGAACTCGGCCAATTTATAGCCCAACTGTGCAGAACCTCGTTTAGAGCAGGCTCTGAATATCTTTTCAGAGAATCGCTCAGGGATGCACACCAGGGGTGGGTGAGTGGGGAAAATGGGATGGGATAAAAACAGGTTGGTATGTTTTACTTTAAAGCTCTTATTACCAGTAGCTACGATTTAGGAGAGCTATGCCAGGCCACATAGTTATACATCGAGATAGTATGTCAATTCACCCTTGCTAAGCTGAAAAGGTGTATGGGTGACCACATGTGGAAGCAGAGCAGGGGTTAGACTTGATGGCCTTCTTAGACTCCTTCCAACTCTACTTCTATCCTTTGTGTTCTATTCCCATTCCTTTCAGCCTTTTAGAAAGAGGGGAAAGATGCCCAACCACTAGGAAACCAACACATAGTTGGTGAATGGGGGAAAGGGGGTGGGCTAGCAGAAGGTGTATGGCTTTCTGGGGAACCCTGACGATTAACCTGGGATCTCTGGAGGGCCTAATTTGTCCCCCAGGCCTGAAGTTTTGCACCCCTGATATAGCTCTGTCCATGCTTCTTGTTCTGAAGATTTGCCGTAGCAGAAGAATGCTGAACTACCATGAGGCTTCATGCTCCAAACCCATTCCAACAAAGAGAGCTACATCCTGGACCACCACAATTCTCCTTGCACCATGGGTGGGTTCTGCATGCTTGGTCAGCCACAAGGCAAAAACAGATGAGTTGTGGCAAGTTCTTTCCTCTCTCGGCCTAATGTTCCTCACAGGATTTATTTGATGACAAAATGTGATAAATCCATGTATTCTACCCTGACAGGCTATTGGGATTAGTTCTTGTCCACTATTGCCTATAATTAACAGGAAAAGCTGCCATTTATACATGTCTGTCTTTCATAATCGATGCAGAGTCACTCCAGGAATTTTTGGCTGTCGAGACAACTGGCAACATTTTAAAAAGAGCAGGTACCTAGAGTTGCACTGGTGTTCCCACGAAACTCATTTTTGCAAAGCCTCATAAGGAAGCTAGATTTTCCAACTGCTGCATCCCCGGCAAGAACTATTTTGTAAGCCTTCTCTGAGCTTGGGTATCTGGAGCTGCAGTCTGCGGAGTCCGACTAAACAGAACAAACACAACACCAGACCGACATTGGTACAAGCTTGCTGAGTGTATTAATGATATCATTACTAAGCCAAATTTGTAAGCTCAAAGAACACGAAGAATAAGTTTGAAACATATGGGCAACAAACTGCAAAGCCACATAGACATTAATGGGATCTGAACTGTTTGTGAGGATGATCTGGAATGATGATGGTGATGATCTGGGGATACGATGGATAGCTCAGTGGAAAAACTTGCTTGGTATGTAAGCAGACAGCAGCAAACAAGGCAAATCCTATGTTAACTACCATTGGGAAGGAAGGGACTGAAAACAACATCGTCAACATCAATGTAATGCGTTTATATCAAGGACGGGGAATCTGTAGCCCTCCAGGTGGACTCCCAAAAACATTTGAAGGACCACACATTCCCCACCTGTGCTTTATATAAATGTTATAATACAGGATAATTTTGAATTTTGTTTCGTTTCAGTTATCTCATCTCAGCGAGGATCTCAAGAAATGGCAAAGGTAAGGAAAAGGACAACCAAAAAGATTGGTGCAGGAGAGTTAGAGAACTTTCCTAGAAGGAAAGGGAAAGTTTGGGAGGACTTTTTATATGAGACATTAGGCAAATTTCTTTCCTTTCCTAATAGTGGGACTTGGGATCATCCAATGAAACAGCTTAGCAGCAGGCAAATCAAGGAACATGCTCCTTCACGGTGGGTTAAAGTCAGCCCCTTACCTAAGGAGACTTCCTATTGGGCAAGCAGTTCCTTCCCCGCCCCACACAGGAAACCTGTTCCAGGGACCCCTCCAACTGTCTAGAAGATTGTGGGGGAACACAAAGGAGTGTAGGGGAGATGACAAATTTGATCTGATTCAACCCACTCTAAAACATGATCAAAAATAAAAGGAAAATAAAAAGCCAGGACAGTAGTAAACAGAAGCCTACGTTCATTAGGGGATTTGTCCTCTTATGTTCTTAATTTTCTTAGCAGTTACTTCAAAGTGCTGAAGGTCCAAACTAAGATCCTTCACATTCATGGATAAAACAATTCAGGATAAGAAGTTTAATAATATATCTAATAATTATAGTAAAACACCAATCAGGTTTTGTGAGAACAATACAAATGTTGTGATAGCTAGACTGACACAAAGAGGTTAGGGACCGAATACCTGTGGAGAGATGACAGGGATGCACTTCCTTGTGGATGCTCCAGAATTACTTCGACTGACTGGCTGGGCGGGTTTCCAATCCAAGACACTCCTGGCTTCGTCAGGAGTGTAGACTTCTTCATCTCGGATATCGGGCACCTGCACAAACAGGAACAGTTACCAGTTTCCGTAATAACCCCAACTCAGTCTTTCTGCCACGGGAAGGGATGAGACCAAAGGCTGATCAGAGCGTTGCGGTAAGAACATTAGCAGAGCAAAGAGGGCCAGAAGCAATGCTTGGAAATAAATAAATGATAGGCTGGCACCAGATTGCATCACAAGACGAACTTCCCCTCAATCTGCCATATAGCTAGCACTAATTGCCAAATGGAAATGCCTGATGGGAGAAACAGAAGTGACCTCACAAGTTTAAACTAAAACCAGGCCAATCAAAAACAGCAGCTACATCCAGCATTTGAAGTTTTGTGGGAAAACTTATAAACAGGGGAAGACCTTCAATACGACTGATCAAAATTGACACTTTCAGAATTGACAAAATCAACCACTAGACATTATGATGAACTTGATAGAGGTTCCAAGGAGAAACTGAAAGGCTTAAGTTCAGTTGTCAGGTCTGCTTTCCCTGTAGCATTCATGTGTTACATGCATGAAAAGGACTCCACGGGAGGGAGGGAGGGGGCACACTGCTGGCCTCCCTGCCATCCTGTGACTCCCCACCCCTGCCTCCCAGGTGTTCCAGATATGCAAAAGCCTGTACACCCAGCTCTGCCGAATGGCCTTTCTTATCCAGAAGTTCTTGCTCCAAGAACTTCTGCATAAATGGGGGTTGGCAGGGGACTGAGCCAAGTTGCTGCATGACTGTGGTAGTGAAGCAGGTGGTAGGGCTCCCACTCCCCTCCTATGTGTGGAGTTGCCTTAATGCAGGCAATTCATCACGTGCAATAGCTGACAAAATCGTTACATCCGTCTTCCTTATTTTCAATGGTGGGACACAACAAGCTTCATAATGTCGCCTGAATTGCCGCAGATCACAGCTGGAATGCACTTGGCTGCTCACCGAGGAGGAGAAAGGAGATCACCTGCCAAAGCTCCCCCTAGAGTCCCTCCCACTGCCCTCAGTAAAAGGGAAGAGCCACAGAGCAAGCTCTCCAGCTGGGGGCCTCATCAGAAGCCAAGGTTGTTCCACCATTGGTTTTCCTTAAGATGGTGGGTGTGCCTGCTTGACACCCTCCTCACTCTCCCATTCAGAAAGCGAGAGCAGAAAAGAAGCTGGCTGGCTGGCTCCTAATGCAAGGCATTCCTGGCACCTCAAAGCCACATTTCCCCTGAATGTCACTTGCCCTGCCTCTGTCAAGAAGGGCCAGGGCTGAGGAAACTCTGAACCAGAATGTGTGTGAGTCGGGTGTTGGGAAGGAGGATATGAGTGTGTGTGTGTAAGAGAGCAAGAGAGAGAATGTGTGGGAACAGGGAGGGGGCAGCAAATGCCTGCAGCACGTTTGCCCACTGAGATCCTAGCCTGGGGCCCATTTTGCCCTCTGGCTGCAAAATATTCCCTAGCTTTGCCAGAGATGTTTTCCTTTCCTCTTTCTCTTGTGCATGAGCTTCATAGATCAGTCTGAGAATTTGAAGGCAGTAATTCATTCCCTTTCCTCCCACCCCACCCACAACAGTCTCTTCTCCACTTGACTATTTCTGCATTAAATGAAAAGCGCATTTTCACTCTACAGGTAGCAAGAAGTAATTTCGTCTCTGCACAATTTTTAAAATGTGCTAAGTCAGAGCTTACATCTGTGTCAGAAGCATCGCCTGGAAAGCTTTCCTGCGGACACTGTGACCTTTGAGAAATCCTTTGATGCTTGGATTCCACTTCTGAATCATATTCATTCGAGTCTCTCAAGGTAGACATGCCACTGTCAAAGCAGCTTTCGGGCAGGCTGTCAACCTCCCCATTTATCCTCTGCATCGGATCACAAAGCGCCAGAGAATCATAGTCCTCATCCACATATGATGAGTGAGATGACCTGGACAGCACAAATGGAAAAGCAACAATGGCCAATGCCAAAGTTACACATCTGCATACAAATATATATGTTTATGTTTACAGGAAAAACATTTTTTCAATTCCTTCTTTCTTTACAGAGGAGCTCCAGGGACAGCTCTTATTTTTACATCTCTTCAAGCCCCTTGTCTCATGTACCTTGGCCCAGGCCAGTGCTCTTGGCTTCCCTCCCTTTGCTACCTTGAAATGTTGAAGATTATGCTGCTGCTACAACCGTCACCATCTCCTTTCCTTCCCACATCCCCCTTGGTTCCAAACTGTGGCAAGGAAAGATGGAAATAGAACTAGGCCCTGTTATATACAGAAACTAAGCAGATTCTTGTTTTGCAGTTCTCAAAACTATGGCCACCCTTCTTTCATAAAAGGAAATATATAAAGTGTATGCTGGAAAAGACATACCATCATCATCATGTGGTTTACAGAAATGTATAGAATCAGAGATCAAACGATATCATAATAAACAGTACACTCATCAATCTAAATGTTTAAGATACATAAAATCAAAGCTAAGAGCAGAGTACCTAAACTGTGTAGTGAACTCATTCAGGGAAGGCTTGTGTGAAAAGCTGGGTCTTTAACAAATTTCTGATAAAAGAGGCTTTATAACTTAAATTTGGGGCAATCAGGGCACAGAGAGGCCTGCTGATCCTAATTTGTTATGATAAAGACCCCATATGCATTTAAAAGCTAAAGCTCAGTTAATCACCTTTTAAGCTTGAATGATTGTTCCGAAAATCCCTGAGGTACAGTTCTAGTGAAACATTTTAAAAAGCACAAAGGTGCACTACTGGAGCTTAATTGATGCTCAGTCTCTCTGTTGAGGTGAAAAAGAAGGCTTTCAAATTCTGTACCTGATGTGAAGTCATGTGCGTGTATTTTAACAAAAAGGTACCTTCAAGAAAAAGGTGCTGAACCATGGAGAAACCTTGCATTCCTTGAAGGTGTCTTCTGAAATTTTGGGGAAATGGTGCATTGCCAAACCTAAATTTACAAAACAATTCTTGGAAGTAGAAATAACAGTCTTGCTCAAGAGCACTTTGCATGGACATGTTAGCATTGTTTCTCCCTGGGACAAAATCCATCACTGGCAGAAGACTGTCCCTTGTTGCTTGATAATCATTCGCGCCACTAGAGAGCAGCAAGGAGCAAACAGCCAATCGTTGCATTGCTGATGAGAGTTTATGCTCTGTCCATGTCCCGTTATGCATTAATGCATTATAACCATGCATTAGGGTTGCAAGACAAGTTTCAAATGGTAGCAGCTTTCTCCTTCCACAGAACTGATTTGCAGGAAAGGAGCCGATCTCTGACTTTTTCAACACAATTGTGTTTTTCCAGCAATACAAATTTCTACCTTTACTGTACCATTTATTTCTTTTTTAAGCATTTAAGAAAGAGCACTATTGCAATCTAAATACAGTTCCTTAGAATCAAGTCCCATCCATTTTAGCTGATGTCTTTGTGTTTTACAGAATGTCTGCCAAAATCTATCCATTACGTTTTCAGATCAGTTTTACCTGTCATACTGGGGATTTTGAGGAGACTGACCACCACCACTCTTGGGACTGCTTCGGCATAGCGTGTTCCCTGGGGAAATGTTTGTTAGCCGCTGAAAAAGGCACATAAGGGAAGTGTTTCAGTACACCACAGAATACGTGGAATGACAACATTCCACTTCCTTTATTTAACTAACATGCTTCTTGATTGCAGATTATTTTTACTTTATTTTGGAAAGTCTATGAACTGCATAACAGCAGAAAGCCTTTTTTCTATTATCTACTCATAGGGAGAAGGATACAAATGAACGATTTCTGTTATTTAGTACTTTAAATATTTTAACTGAAGATACACACATACACTGTGCATATTTTACAAAGAAGAGAGAAGTTTGTTACATACAGGATCAAAAATTTACTGTCAGGCCATGATGCTAAACCCACTTAGCAAGGAGTATATTCCACTGAACTTAGTGGGACTTTCTTCTAAGTAAACATATATATGATCACCCTGCCAGGATGCAATTCTATGTAAATTTATCTGGGAATAAGCCCCATTAAAGATAGCATGGCTTACTTCCAAGTAAATAAACACCACATTGTGCTGCCAGTTACTCTGGCATGAACCCCAAAGGACTGTATTATTTTAATGCCTCTAATTTATGGCTTATATTGGTATATCCAAGAGCAAATATTTATCTATTGCACAATTATCTGAACACAGAAGATATGCAATATTAATACCTACCAGTGATCTGTTGTATACACTCCAGCTATTCTCTAATGCACTTCTTAAGCCATCGTTGCTGTCGTGAAGTTTCCTGTTAGCCAACCTAAGGAATAAACCAGGGGAAACAAATGATTCATATTCAAAACAGGTCAGGTATCCTATAAGTAGGCATTATGAAACTCAGGAGAAAGAAGGGAATGTAATGGTGTTTCTCTGCTTTCATGGAATACCAGTGAAGATGGTATGAAGGTTCAATATAATCAAGAATGGTATGGTGTACCATTAATACTGGATTCCCAGGAAAATGCATTGAACTGGCTAACACAAGGCCCTTACACTGAGGCAATCTACCTTACATTAGCAGTCATTACATTGAATAATGCCCAATGCAAGGTGTTAACCAGTTAGCTCTTTTTAAAAAGTCACAGTTCCAACAGGTTTTCAGTTGAAGGAAACGGCACTTGAGAAAGGCACTGTAGAACTGAGACACTCCAGAGGAACATTAGCAGATGCTACATACCTCCCCTGTAAAGTATGTTTTGCTGCTAACAGAAAAATCCTTACAATTTCCTGGGTTTACTCTTAATTGAAGTCTCGATTAGAGAAGTGGGAGGAAAAGCATATACTGGGTCTTTTCTCCAGTGAAGGAAAAGGCATCTCCAGGATTGCAGATTGTGGTCTACACTGCTGCAGAACAGCAGATATTTTGTGGGTTGGGCTGTGCCAAACAGGTCTATTTTGATATAAATGGTTTTTCCACCATGGTCATGTCCAGGTTCCAAGGTAAAGGCCTTGATCCTTTGAGAGCATCTTCCAGAGTTCTGGACATTTCTGTGAAGGGCTGATAACGGCATTGGACGCACCAATCCCAGAAACTGAGGTGATGTAGGTGGGCCCACCATGTCTGACTGGGACAGGTAGAAAGTGGTGAAAAGTGTTGGGATCCTAAGGTCAAAAGTTCTTAGAAACTAGGACATAAGGCATCTCATTTTGAGGTGGACTAACAGGGTGACCAATTTTGTTGAAATCATGAGTCCCTAGAGGGATTGGACTATGATTGTCCTACAGTACTAACAGTTGCAAGATCGTTTGCCACAGAGGCCACAGAATGTGCTATCTCTTGGCAAGAAGCCTAGGGCTCAAGCCCTGCTGAAAACAGTTCCAATGAAGTAATTGGGTTCAAGACAGTGTACGATAGGATTGGAGGCCAAGTTACTGTAGAGAAGAGAGGGCAATTTTCACATTGGAGGAGTGTTATTGTTGGAAGTGCGTGACAAAGAGCCAATAATCAATATAGGGAAAACCACAATTGGTTGTAGTCTTAAGAACAATGTGATGACTGCCATCCATTTTGCAAAGACTCTCAGTACTGTAGCAATGCAAACAGGAAGACAATAAACTGGAGAAGTTTCTAGCCAAGAGCAAACTTTAGGAATGGGCAGGACAGAGGGTTAATGGGACTATAAAACCAGGCAAATTGGGGGGCGGGGGGTGCAATGAAGCTGTTGACATCCAGTAGATACGATTATGGTGGATGTCTTCATTCTTTGTGAGGCCCACAAAGTACCCTTGCTAACCCGCAAGATAACTGGTTTCTTATCAGAAGATTTCCTATCATGTGCTTGATCAGGAGGGTAAGGATTTCTTCTTCAAAGAATTCCAAATGCTGCTGTTGCAGCAGCAGCAGATGACAAGGAACTGAGAGGCCAATGGGAGCCGTTCCCAGCATATGCACAGGCGACAGCAGGACTCCTGCCTAAAGCTCTCTGCACCTATGGAGTGCTCCTAATGGACTGCACTGCACAGGCACCTAATCTGTGTGTGAGTCATGGAAGCCATAAGGAAGAACCAATAGATACACGAGAACAGTTGTGTATTGGAACCAAGTCACACAGGAACACCGCACTTTTTTATCAGCAGGGATGCTGATATTGACTGCCACACCTTGGACCTTTCAGTCTCCTTCGAACACAGCAAGGAACATATTGTTTCCTGTTGTAGCACAAGGTCTTTTGTATGGCCTGGTCTAGAATGGGGAATTAAGACCCATTAGCTTTGCAAGAGACCCGCATACTGATGAAGACAGAAACTGCAAGAACTAATTTATTGACACAGATGAACACAGCTGCCTGTATTTGTGGTCTGTTTAGGGGGTTGTGGGTATGGGGGCTGTGATGAACTTCAAAACGTACCAGTATCTCACTGCCTGGCAGTAATGCAAACAAAGATTACATGGCTACAATGTGAGCCATGTTAGGACCCATTCTGTGTGAAAATGGAATACAAAACAACAAATGAATGGTTGATGCGTGTCTGAGTAGACTGAAAGCAGCAGCTCACTGTAAAATGTAGAGATGTAAACAAAGAGCCTTCAGTATAATGCAGCCCAATGGCACAATCACCCACCCCTGATATTTCATATCTCAGGTTGGCTGACTGAAAAGACAGATAAGGGCACCAGAGAAAAGTTTCACACAGTCAAAAATATCCACTTGTCTGTCTCCCCTTACCCCAGATGTCCAAGTTATAAATAACAAAATTCCTGAATGTAAAAAGTGAATTATTTAGCAGCTTACTGTAATATCTCAATCTGCCTTTCCAGACTATCTCTGTCTTCAGTGTAGCCTCTGATCATGTCTAGGTCTCTACAAAGCAAAATTAGCACAATTAACTCTCTTTCTGGACAAAAGTATACATATATACACAACTATTTCCTGAATACCTGCATACTTACCTTTCTGAGTTCAGACTCTGATCTGCAATATCACTTTTCAAGGTATCCAGTTCACTCTGAAGGTAAGCTATATTTGTCTGTGCTTCCATAAGATCTTTTTTAAGTTTCTGGTTTTCCTATTTTAATAAACCAAGGTAGTTAAAATGATTCATCAAGAAGAATTACAAAAAAGCCAAAATGTTTATTCACGAATACATAAACATTAATAATTCCCATTTAAAGGCTATTAACAATGAACTGGAGATACAGAAATATATGGTCTTCACTGTCATTTATTTAGCGAAGGTGTGTGCCATACATATATGGCCACTCTACATATTATGACTATGCAGGGAAACTGCTACAAATAGCATTCACGTGGTGGCTTTCCAGAGACTAGGTATAATGCAGGCTACCCAACATATACAGGGACATCCAGCCATTTCTCTCTCTGGTAGTGGTGGTGATGGCAACAGAGACACTTCATGCACCGAAAGATGATCGACATGGCAAGCAGCAATACACAATTTGGCTCACAATGTGAAGAAACAGAGACTACGAAGTTACTTAAACCAGGCTTCGTATGGTAAGTATAAGCCAAATTGAACTTGAGAGATTCTATATTAAGGAACAAGTTGGGAACAACCAATGGGAGTTCTGGAATTTGGTTACTAATCCTTTTCAGGAATTTTTCCACATTAGACCAACTGGTGATTCTGAAAGATGTGCGTCCTTGTCATTTTGAACCCAACGATGTTGGATTCCTGCATAAACACATTCTCAAGCAGCTACGTACAGAAACAAAGTTGAGAACAGCACATCATTGGAAGTCTCCAAAGCAACTGCAGCAGTTGACTGATACAATCCGCCACATTATGATCATGTACCAGTTTGCTGAGCAAATGCATTACACAAGGAATCCTAATTTTTCTTTTAATGCATTATGGTGCCATGGTTTTCATTTAATTTCTATGAGGAAGTAAGGAAGTCCTTCAAACTTCTGATCTAATTCTAATTGCCTATCTTTTTTCTGATATGCACAAACTTATACTGCTTATTTATGCTACAGTGAATATATACCTAGTTTTTTCTTAGATGAATTTCTCCATAAGCTATTTTACTCTACTATATCAAAGATACATTTGTAGAACAACTAAAGATTATAATCGATGAAGTTCTTTATTTCTTTATTTGCCATGCTGTTATTACATTCTACTTTGTTGCTACTTGTATTTTTAATTTTATTTCAAAATAAAATAAATTCCATGAGTGAAGGAACTGGGCCTGCATTCCTTTCATGAGTGAAAGAATTGTTTAAAGCTATTTCCAGGGACAGGGTAAAAGAGCATCCTTCCTACCTTGAACAGCCCTAATCCTAAGCAACTAGAAATTCACATTATACCGAACAGCATAATTTCCTCTCTCTGAAATGCCAATCCCCTTCCTACAACCTTACAAATTTTAAAGGAAATGCTATTTACTCAACAAACTACTTAAATATGCTTATTTACAAAGATATTTGGCATACTGAAAAAGACAGAGGGAATTACACAGTTGGCAAGTCATATGACATCCATACCAAGGTCAGATCATGGATCCTGGTCTTCAGTGCTGTCAAATCTTCTTTGTGACTAATGTTTCTAGATTGTTCTTCAAGCTGAAACAGTAACAAATGTTTTTTAATTAAAAATCTTTGACCAATTTATTGGACAAGTTCACATGATCCAGGAACCCAGTGGCCTGTTCTGTGGACAGGTAGCTTATCATGGCATCTGAAACTTTGTTGACATCATTAACAAACCACTCACAACCCTAAAACAAGTAATGCATAAAAAGTCACCCAACATGTGCTGCAACCCGTCTCTGTGGCAATCATGCAGACCCAGTGGTTAGAACATGAAGATGGAGGGAAACAGAAGAAATGTACAGAATTGTGGAAGGGGATAGAGAGATATTTTTGCTCCCTTGTTATACTATAACTTGTAGTTATCCTATGGAGCTGATTGGTGGGACAGCCAGGACAGATACAAGTACTTCCTCACGCAATGCATAGTCAAACTATGGAACTGACTACCACAGGAAGTAATGATGGCTCCCAAAGTGGATGGCTTTAAAGAGAGTTGGGCAAATTCACAGAGGCAAGGCAATTAAAGGCTATTAGTCCTCATAGCTATATGCTGCTTCCTGTATCAGAGGCAGTATTCCTACGTACAGCAGGACACTCTTGTACTAATGTCCCACAGCTTAACTACTTGGCAAACAGAACACTGGTACAGATGGCCCCTTGATCCAGTTTGGTTCTTGTGATCTTACAAAAGGGATCAAGCCATCTATTAAAATACAATGGTATTGTTTGTGTGTTTCCTTGTTTGTTTTCTATAAAGTGCTCAGCCCAGCCTTGAAAATAAGAGTTCAAAAGTTAATAATCCATACACAGAAATCACTAGTCCTACCAATGGTAGCCATTTGTAACCTGCCAATAACCTGGAAAACCCCCAACCATTTTCCAATTGACAAAAAATTACTTTCCCTATCTAAAGGTAATTAATCCATATCACAGGCTTTTTAGGTAAGTGGTATTCACAAAACTATAAGCATGGATAATATTATTCATTTACTGCTAACAGAAAGCAATGTCCTTAGTCACATATGTCTGCTCACAAAACTAGGGCTACGTACCATTTTGAGTTTCTTTATTGTCACCTGGAGATCACCAACTTCAGCTTCATACTGACGCTTGAGATCATTCAGAGCTTCCTCTGCTTTCCGCTTCTCCTGTAACAATTCATTTTTGTGATATCATGAGATGGCAGATTGAAGTAGTTTACCATGTCCTCTTGTGTAGAAAGGGCACATGTCTCCGAATCCAAAGCCAGCCAGTATGGCATGGTGGTTAGAATGTTGGACTGGGACTCAGGAGGTCTGGGTTCTAGTCCCCACTCAGTCCTGGAGCTCACAGGCCTTTGGGCCACTCACTGGCTCTCAGCCTAACCTACCACATAGGGGAGGTAGGTTCTAAAGATAAAATGGAAAAGGAGAAGAATCTTGTAAACTGCCTTGAGTTCCTTGCAAGAAGAGGAAAGGTGGGATATAAATGTAATAACATAGTAATAATAATAATAATAATAATAATGAATCACTGGGGACTGACCTTAAAAGCATTCACATGTGGACATGCACATGAAACAGCTGTAAGGGACTGCTAATGCGTCACACATCCCCACCCACGAAGCAAGGAAACCCCCTTATGCACACACAGTACAATCAGACTGTGCCATAAGTCAGCCAGTGCAGTAATAGCATGCATGGTCACCATTAAAATTTACAGTTTGGTACTATCCCACAAAGTAAATATCATACCAGCCTTGCATTTACTTTTGGGGTGTCAAACTCATTCAGAGATACACAAATAAAGAATGGGGCAGGATAAGCACATTGCCAAAAAATGATAAGAAAAATAAGTCATCAGAGCCAGCCCCATTCTCCGGTCTTTGAATTTTGGTAGTAAATTAGCCAATACTAGCTAGACCAGCCTTCCCCAACCTGGATTGGCTTACAGATGGGTTGGATTACAGTTTCCACCAAACTCCACCACATATTGACTGGTATTAGTTATGGATGATGGAAATGTAGTCCTACCCATCAGGTTGGGAAAGGCTGATCTAGAAATGTAGCTCTTATAATTGGCAATAGCATTTCATTCACAGGGGAATCAAAAGTCTTCTATAAGGTCAACAACTGGAAACCCGCGTGACTGGCCCTGCATTGCCTACAGCAGTTGGGAACTTTGTTTTTCGGAAAGTGCACATATACGCTCTAGCTCACACAGAAGTGTGTGATCCAACACACCTGGAGAGCACCATATCAGGAAGGCAGCTAGAAGGGGTCTTCTTCAAACTAACCTATCTTCAAATTGGACGTTCAATTGCTATTCTGCTGACATATTAATGATAGTATAAGCCAATAAGCTATTACATGCATCTTCCTGCCTCGCCCCAGACTTTCCTTATAAATATGTTCCACCCCAAAAGCCCCCATAACAAGATAAAGTTTTGACCTTCATATCTTTCACATTAATGGCAAACTGAAGATGAAAAGAATGCAGAGAAATGGCTCAGTCTGAGGAACCGTAATCAGAATTCTGCCATTATTTATGTCCAGATGAGAAACCCCTCTAGGATATTAGTGATATAAGAATTGACTTCTCACCTCCTTCTGTATTCTGTGCTCTGCTGCTTGTATCCGCTGGTCCATCTCCTCTTCTAGCTCCCCAAGCTGGATTGCCGCTTTATCCTGTGCTCTAAAAAAGGAAACATTTGTGTAAAACTTTCATAAATGTCAGCAGTAACAGGGAAACATGCATGGTTCACTCCACCCCTAAATTAAACAGGTGGCTCGAAATGCTCCAAGTTGGCTATCTGAAAAACAGGGAAGAAGTTTTACACTCCAAATTAAAGACACCTGCTTCTCAGAACTCAATTGAAGTAATTCAGTTCTCTCAGTACAGGAAGTGCCAAATATCTAAGATATGTCACATTTTCTGCACACTGCTGAGAACAGGCCTTTTTTATTCCTCATGGCAGCATGAAGGAAACCAATCTGTGAAGAATTCTGCATTTGCAACTGCTCAATTTCCTCAGCATATATTAACTTGATCCCAGTCAAATGACCTGACCAGGGCACAAGATGGCTCAAAAGTCATCTATCCTACTTCCTCTAGCTAGTGAGTGATACCAGGACTGTGGCCAAGATGGGATCACTGAGCTACAAAGAGGGAGTATGTTCAGGGCAGCCCTAAAAAAAATTAGGAAGAACCACATAAGGAGGCAAAAAAATAATTAAAAAGCTAAACAGATTCTACCATATTAATAATTACACTTACGGTAGTTTTACCAAACAGTACTGTGTCCATGATTTCCTGGTAGAAACTAGAATTTTCTGTTGAATTATAGGATTTCATTCCCCAAATTCCAGACACAAATGACCACAAAGAAAACAAACATCCCAGACCTAAAATGTTCCTAAAGAATGAAGGAAACTGACTATACAGAAACAGCAAGGCCCATTGAAACATCACATGGGACTAGCTCTTATACCATTTTGTCATAACATTTTATAACCAGTTATAATATTAAATATTGCTTTGTATGAGAGAGATTTGCTTTTTAAATACAACTTTGCATTCCAAGGCACTTCTGAGAGGATATGAAAGAATTACAATGGTCAGGATACCTTAAATGAGCAATGTGACTCCAGAGGAAAGAAACTCAAAGTAAGCACAGCATGCAAGTTGGATGCCCAGCTGCTCTCCTCTTGGGTCATAAAGCATAACTGTCCATTTAGGCCAGGGCCTATTTAGACATTAACTTTTCCAGGGTTTTTTCCCCTCTACCAAAATGTAAGAATAGGGAAACCTGATCTGGATCAGGACTCTAGCTTTGACTCTCTGTCCCTACTTTGGTCCTGTTCCACATTGAGGGCTGAGCCTGAATTGCATGGAGAGGAGAAAATCCTCCATTCACTTCAACAGGAGACTGTCTTCCTCTTCTAATGACGGGCAATAGGACTCCTGATCTCATTCGAGTCCACAGCAGAGGGCAAAGCAGTCTTCCCCAACCTGGTGACATCCAGATAAGTAATAAATTCCCAGCACTCCCTAGCTAGCCATGCCTCTTTACCTCTCTGCAGAGAGTTTTGATCTGGGTTTGCTTCCTGCACTTACTTTTGTACAAGGAAACTAACCCTACTGATATAGCTGTATGATATATGCATAAAGAACACATGTAGCTTGTGTCTCAGTATGGCTTGGCATGGCAAAGAATACTGGCTTGTGCCCCACAGAGATTCCAAGGCCACAGGTTGTTGATTCTGGCATCTTGCACCTTCAGTTCTCATCCAGAATTAGATGCATGCATGTTAATAGTTGTTGCCATTAACATGTGATCTTAGGCAACTCATGTACTGGAGACAAAATGGCAACTGTTTAACTGGAGAGTACAAAACAATTGACTCTTACCTTTTTACAGCTATGGCTAAGTTTTCCATTTCTGTACTCTGAAGCTTGATCTCTCGAATAAAGTTCTTAATGACATGTTCATAAGGTTGAATTAATCGTGGCTCCACTATATTGATGTTCTGATACAGAACACTTACTTGTTCCTGCCTGAAAAGAAGAAGAAAAAACCACAGATATTAAAAACACATTGCAGTTTAATTCACAGACAATTGCAAGATGGTTGGTAAAATGGAGAAAAGAAAAAAACTTCTATTAAATTTTAAAGGATTTTTCTGTTTTCTAATGTCTAACTAATCATGATTTTAACATTAATCCTAGGAATTTAAAATACAATTAGTATTTGATATCAAGATATGGTTAGGCATTGCCAGAACGATGAAACAAAATTTTAATGTAATTTTATTTATTATACTGCTTTAGCACTTAATATAACACCTCTAAGCAGTTCACACTAAAACATAACAAAAATATATGAACGATGTAAAATAATAAATAACGTATTTTTTGCTCTATAAGACGCAGTTCCCCGCCCCCCTTAAAAGTAAGGGAAATGTCTGTGCATCTTATAGAGCGAATATGTGTGTGCAGTAAGTCTGTCAGATGTGCAGCCCATGGGGAAGTGATGGGGAATGTGCCTGTGATTATGTGCCCATTTGATTCAGAATATTTTTTTTTCTTGTTTTCCTCCTCTAAAAACTAGGTGCGTCTTATGGTCAGGTGCGTCTTATAGAGCGAAAAATACGCTAATTGCAGCAGACCAAGCAATAAAGCAGAGTAAGGGGACAGCCCATGGCAGCTGAGGGAAAATCTGCGTAAAGAAATATGTTATCAGATGGTGCCTGAAGCTGCCACTTGGCTTACTTACGGCAGAGAATCCTAGAGGATGGGTGCCACTGGTGGGCAAGTCCACTGCCATGCCCTTCTCTGGTGACATTCTGTGGCTGCAGAATGACCAATAAGGCCTCCTCTGAAGAGCTCAGGGATCAACTGGGCGTACACAGGGCAAGGCATTCTCCATGCAAATGAGAAAATATTTGGGAAAACTGGTTCCTGAAGAGCAATTAAACTGTGTAACAACAATGCACACTCTCACTACCTCTGTAAATGTGATACAGAAGGCGAACAAAATGATGGCTCCTTCACTCGTTAATCATGTGAAGGGCACTTTATGTGATTACCAGGATGTGGGACCATGATCCGGGCACCATCCTTTGAAATCCACATGCTGGTGTGGACACGTGCACTGATGACGTTTGTGTACAAAGAGAGGTTCATGCAGAGGATTCCACACAAATGGGGCTTTGGATTGCACATGCATCCCAGTCACATGAAAACTCACACACATGTAAGCTCACATGTTAGCTTTGTCAGTGGAGATGCCTTTGTCAGGGGGAAAGGCTGGCCCTGTAGGATGGCCCGGGAACCCTGCAAAGCAGTTAACATGTGAAAGAGCTTTCTACAACAATGACAGTGTGTATTTTTTTTATAAAAGCTTTAATATACAGTCCAATTAGCCAGAGGCTCTCCAAGTTGTTTAGAACAAGTAATAAATATATTCCAGCCTTCCAGTGTGTTGAACTACAATTCCCAGCATCCCCCAGCCATCTGGAGGGTATATATTAAAAAGGAAGAATGAATTGGCACTATTAAAGTCAACGGAGTTGTGCCCCCCCCAAGGGATGAATATGAACGGGTTGGCAAGCTCAAACTACTCTTGCAGAGCACCAATCCAAATGAGGGCAATGTGCACTTATTCCTGAGCAAATAACCTGCCTGATTACAATCCTGATTATTTTGCTCAACCCTGTTATTTCTGTTGGAATAGTAAAGGCTGCAGTCAAAATCCTTATTGGATGGAAGTCAGTAGTTATGGCAAATGAAGGCAATTCCAATGCTTATGGCAAATTAACAATAACCAATCATGTTTATAAGATCAGGCTCTGTTCGGTTGCTAGCTCATCATAGGAAACTTGTGTTGCAGCAACAACATGAAAGTCTTAGGGTACCTTAAAGACTGGCAAACTTTTCTTGGACAAGCAATCATTTCAGCAAATGTAGGCGGGGGGGTGGGTGGGATATGGACATGTGGGGAAAAGGAACCTGTGGGGCCAAATGAGCGCAAAATGCAAGAAGCAACCTGAAACAATTTTATCTAAAGCACAAATGGATGTCAGATGAGCACAACGATTATTAGCCACAGAAGCTGCGATATAACAAGAATCATACTAGATCTGTGTTAATTAATATCTGCACCGGGAGAGGAAACCATTGTCTCTATTCAGGCCTAAACAAAGAGAATCACATTTCTTGATTGATTTTAATCCAACATTTTCATGCTGAAACTTTCCTTTGAAGTTCCTTTGTTTTAGAATGACAATGCTCAGGTCAGCAGCAGTGTCCCAGGAGACTGAAACATTCTCCCACTGGCTTCTGAATGCAGCTATTTTTGATGTCAAACTTGTATTCACCTATCCTGTTGCACGGAGATTTACTTGTTTTTGCAATGTAGACTGCAACACTGATGACAAGAGACAGCACATATTACATTGAAGAAAGGGCAGGGAAATGACCCCTGATGGTAAGGCTGATGTTATCACATCTTAAGAGTAGCACAACCTGAATGGATAAGGGGACAGAGTTGGCATCTGGATAACTGCCAAGTCTGATCTCTTGTACCTGCATCCCGTTATATGGCCTGTTGGAATGTTTCTGAACTTTTCGAATGATCAGTGAAATAGTCGGAAATGCCTTGCGCATGCATGTGATTTTCTTCAGAGATCCATAGAGATACGGCAATTAATCACAGTTGTGCAGCTGTGCCTTTTTTTCTTTCATTCTTTTTACTTTCATGGAAATGTGTGTGGTCCCTATCTGAACTGGGATTGGGATCATGGTCATCCAACAAGGGAGGATTTAAGTTTCTCCCTGCCCATTTCCCCCCAAATTCCACATACATGTGGGGAGGGCATAAAGAATCATTGGCGTTGATGGAGCCTGTTTTTACATCCCCCCCACAAGGTAGTTGGAATTTCAGAAGATCTACAGGTGAAAGAGTAAAGTCTAAACCCTCTGACTCCAGAGCTTCATGGTTCCAACCTTGAATTGAGACAGCGCACAGTTACACAAAATCAAAGTCAGCTACAAGGCTCAAGCTACCCCAACATGATTGGTGCAGGAAGAAGGGCATTTCTCAAATCTACGCAGATATTAGGCCCAAGCATCCAGTTATTGAACCCAGGAGACTCAACATCACAGATGAAAAGACTGGGTTCACACAACACAAAAAACCATGCTGGGTAACTAGCTATAAGAGTTGCCATGTTGTGCAAGGGCTCTTGTTTGGACAACAAGCCCCCCTGCCAACCCATGCTCATTGTGAGAATTCTTGTACTCATGATGGATTGTAACCCAGGTTACTGACCTCATTGTAGGGTTCGGGAAGTCGTGAAAGAACTGCTTGGTAGGAAAAAGCCCGTGCTACTCTTGCCCAGGTCAGCATTAGTGGTAACCACTCCATCGAGTGCTCAACTGGCACTTTGGAGCAACCACAACTCACTCTTCCCACTCTGCTTGCAACCCCTTTTGCATTTGCCACAGCTTTTTGCCTGGAGATCATTATTTGAGATCTCCAAAGTGACTGAGACAGCCGGTGATAGCCATTCTAAAGTGCCCAAGTGGCACACAGGTGCAACCATCACTGCTTTGCCACCCATTTTTCCCCATTTCCCTTCTCTTTTTTGGTAGACATGAAGTCTGCATATATCCCCATAACACACAAACACAATTAGCACTATCAGACCTTGTATAAAGGAAACATTTGATAGCTGTCAGAAGTAAATGCTCCCATAAATTTAGGTTGCACTATTCTATGCATTTAGAAGCTCAGGAAAGTGTGGAAAAGCTGAAGGATACTGAGAACTATCAGCTCCAACCTTGCAACTTAGAGGACCATGCTATGAAAGAAGTGATCTGCTCACCAACCACTTTCACAAGCACAGATCTCCTTGCTGTCAAGTGAAAGCAAAGTCACATACTTGATGCCTGATTTTGTCAATGTCCATGGATGATGCCTGCTTTGCCAACACACACCAACCACACCACTGATCAGGGAAAGCTTTGCACTTTTGGTAGCCAGAGTTGTTCACCTGCATAACCTGAACTACCAACATTAAAAAAATAATACTTTTTTGAACATTTCTGGCCCGATCACCCATAAGATAGGTGGTGAAGCAGTGACAGCTGCTCCAATAGCTTTGGCACTTTGGAAGGGATGTCTCTGGCTGTCCATGTCACTCAGAGGATCACTAAGAGTGATCTCCAAATAAAGGTGGAAAAGTCATGGTAAACACAGAAGGACAGGGCAGCTTCAGCAGCCAGTTCCCCTGAGGCCCTGGTAGACTGTGCAGAAAGGAGGAAAAGCAATTACATGTAAGCCTAGATGCACAGCTTATTTGCAGGGAGGGTTACTGTGTTGGGTGGACTCACCCAGTGGCTTGCCTTAGGCAAGTTAAACACTAAGCAGTGACTTTAGTTGACGGGGACATGTGGAGTACTTTAAGCTACTATGAGCCCAGTGTTTTTCGAGATTTTCTCAAGGGGAAGCCACAGGCTATATTTATCAAAAGGTGGCTGTCATAATGGCTCGTGGCATGCATAAAAGATGTGCAGGGTGCAACCAGAAAAGGTGTGTGCCGTTTGTCACCCACCCTATATTTGCGCCACAACTCAGCTTCACGCTCTTGCACTGGTGAGCTAATAAAGACACTGCATCACACTCCCTTCCTTTAACACCCTTTGCAAAGCTATATCCCCAGGAGTCTGGAAGCCAGCCGGGTCCTGTATTTTGACAGTGCTGCCTTTTGTTCTGTCCTCAAATACGTCACAGCTGCTGTTCCTGGAGATTTTGCAGCTTCAAAAGATTAAACAAACAAGAAACCTGAGCAAGGGAAAGCTGAGAGACTCAACTTGCGTCTGCTGTGCTTCTTCAGGGTCTGCCTGCCGTGCTCCGCTTGGAAGAGCTGCTGCTGTCATAAACATACGGCAGGAGCTATGGGAGTTGGCTCAGGTTATTTGATCTCAAAACCGCAATATGGTTTTGTTGTTCCTCCTTGGCCCAATTATGACAGTCAAGAGCAAGATGAAGAAGACTCCAGTGGTCGATGGTTAGGCAATGCTCGTCGGGTGCAAGGAGTGACAAATCACACTACAGACAAGCTGAGCAGGCAGCCTTCTAGAGGAGCTCCAGTGGGGGTGGGTTCTTTTTAAATCAAATATTACACCAGGAGAGGGGAGCACATAACTGAATACTTAATCCAGCATGAATTAAAAATACAAGTTAGCAGCAACTCACACATACTTTGCCAAGAGCCATCCTGAAAACAGAGGAGTCTCAAACATTCCGTTTGACAACAAGCAGTGAATCTGGTCTGCAGAAACTACAATCTTTATATGTCCACTGGTTACTGCAATGTGTATGGAACAGAAGGCAGGAGTGTTTGGCAGCCTATTAAAAACAAACTCAGCTTTTAAAGTCTGTTGATTTAATTCTTGGGGAGCTGCAAGTTATTGGATTGCTATATTTTATAATGCTTTTTGATTTTATGGTTTTATATATGTAACAGAGGAAAACCAGAACCTCAGGGACCATAGGGTGGTACATAAGATATTGAGACATCCACAATCTTGGGAGGAATCTAAGCAGATATCTCCAAGCACCTTCTGCTAGCCACTGCAGAAGGCTCCAGGGTGGCTCCTTTTCTGAGACTGGGGAGAGAGAAAATGGTTGGGGAGCACATGGCGAGGAAGAAGAGGGTTGTGATTTTGGGGTGGGGAGCATATGCCCCACAAGCCACATTCAGCCACTATGGCTCTCTGGATTCAGTTAAAAATTGTGTGTGCAGAGAGAACGCACCTGTACCAACTGTGGAGTGACAAAAGAATCAAGAGTAGCTTGTTCACATGAGAGGAGTTCATAGTTAAAACTGGTATTGCTTTGCATTTGGTTGGCCAGTACCTGAAAGAGCTACTCAATCAATGGATTACATCCAAGATGTTTCCATTAGGCAAGCAGATCCACTGTAACGAACAGGGTTTAAGTCCAACTAACACTGGATGTAACCTGGTGCCTAAACATATTTTTGTCCTGACTGTGTACAGCCTGCACCTGAGGAAGCACTGAGCAGATATAAGGCGGAAAGCAAATTTTCTTCTCCCTGCAAAGATAGCGACTTGTTAGGACTTCTTTCTAACAGTGGCTTTGTATGTTTCAGTTCAGAAGGGGGACCGCCAAGCCTTGTCTATCTACATTTTGTAAGTAATATACTGGTGAAATGACCCAGCTATGCACGGGTGGAAATAGGCCTTAGTGCAATGCAGAAAAATCTTCAGTCTAACATATGCAGCTGTTAGATCGTGTCCAGCCGATGTAAATGAAGCTATTATGGGGTAGCCCACAGTCTCCTCAGGGAAGAGTCTGTTCACTTCATTATTCTGCAGGGACAAAGTCCCAGGGAAGAGGGAACCAATATATAACCTTGTCCTTAGGAACCTTTCCTTTCAGCTGCAAAACTATACTAAGGTCTGCAAACTGCACTTCCCCACTGATTAGGGAAGTCTGCCACCTAGACACTGAAGATGGCACTTCATGTTTCAAACACGTAATCAAATTAAAATTAAATTAAAATTTAAAGCCAAATAAGCTCCAAGTGCATCCCTCATCACAGGGCCCTCCTTAATATATGCACCACAATTCATATGTCTAGATTTCTGTACCACCTGTAACAGGCAGGCAGAGAAAAAAACCAATATAAACCGTCCAAGCACACCAGAAAAAGGATAAGAAGCAACATAAGTCACCAGCATTTAAACAGCATTTTGTGGCATTATGAGAAGCTACTTCCCCACATTTTTGCTCTTATTTCTAAGATGTGGAAAAGTTACTAAAGGAAGGCGGGCCACTAGGGAAAATTATTTAACTAATGTAGTATCCATTTGGCAACAATACTGCTCTTCTTAAGACTGCGCTCACCAACCCCACCCAACAATGGTGTACTTCCTTGCCTTACCTGTCAATGTCATTTTGTGGAGAGGAAGGTCAAGAAATTATGCATCTTTTCATTTTTCATGCAACTGAATTTTTTGTTAACTCAGGAAACCAACTTAATAAAAATATTTTAATCAGATGGTAAGATATCAGTTAAGAGGTATTTGTTGACCTAAACTTGGACTAGTCTAGCTTGTGCCAAGCTGCTAATTTTGACCTATTTCTCTAGTTCTCACAGTCTTTTGTTTTCACCATCATTTGGTCTGAAGCTATGCACAAGAATTGCCCTTCAGTGGAATCATATGATACGGCTGTGTGCTTATGCCAAACAAAGGAATTGCATTTGCTCTACCACGTTATTAAGAGAGAGGCGCTGGACCGCATTCAAAGTGCTATAACAAATGCTGTATCCATGACACTGAGATAAGGGAGACAGATGTCTACAGAAATCCTCACTGCACACATTTCATTGCACCACCTGCAAAAAAGTTAACTTTGGAACTTCGTCTACATGGGGAGCATTAGAAGGCAGGCAAAGGAAGGAGTCACTTCCAAGTTTAAAGAAAGACTAGGGTGGTCAAGTACCCTACACTACTGAGCATAACCCTCTCTTTGAACGGCTGTCCAATCCAAGTCCAGTTTAAAGTTTAAAGAACTATGGAAAAGGAGCATAGCAAAGGTCTTGAAGTTATCCATTCAGTTAGCTCCTAAATCATTCTTCTTCGTTAAAGTATGATGCTTTGGGTTTCTCTTTATATTTTAGTCAGTGTGTATTATTAAATGTTCAGGAAATATCTCTAATATATCCCTAAATATCCATAATACATCTCTAAAGGATCTGCGCTTCCCCCTTTGTCTGCTGCCTTAAAGTAATAATAGCATTGTGCTGACCATGCTGAAAGTTAAAATCAATGTTTAAATTCTGTTTCTTTCCACCCTCAACACTATTCATTGCAGAAAACATCATAACGGTTTACTAACCAAGACTTCAATTTAAGCAATGCATTGGTCCTTCAAAACAATCTTTAAAAAATATTTTCACAAGACGTTTTGTTAAGATATTGAACAAACTAAGGCCTCAAGGTGCAATCCCATATTTAGATGTGTCTGAGTGGAGCATGGTGACAGCTCTAAGACTTTTTTTCTGTCTAAGCATGGATAGGACCATACCCATAAAAGGTCTTAATCATCTGGCCTATTCCACAAAAATCATGCATGCCAAATAGTTAGCTGCAATCTACATTCAGTTAAGATTCTGAACAATATTGGAGATTTTGATTTGAAAGTAAGAGTCCATCATGGAGATTTTGCTCCAATAAAATATGAATCTTTGTCCATGTCTCCCAGGGATGTTAGGAGTTGTAGTATGACACATCTGAAGGGTAACAGCAAAGAAGGCTGGTCTACAGAAACCTAAATTAATCCATTTTCAGAACTTGGGAAAGGCCATGTACATACATCTGCTTTAGCACTCACCTATGCCAGAAAGACAGAAAAAGTGGCATGGGCCAAAACACCATTTATTGTCCCATGAAGCATCACACAAACCATGCAGAACCAACTGGTCAATTGTCAAGTGACAGGTAAAAGAAGAGCGTGCACTGCCTGGCTTGTACGCATTGACCACAACCTAACATCCACACCTCAAACCTGCAATAATGCCTATGAGAACTTACCATTGGCACGGTATGTGGGGCTGAGTTCACAAGGGATCTCCAGCAGGAGGAAAAGCAGCAAGGCGACAGAGTTTCAGAAACGCAGCAGGTGGGCAGGGAGAGTTAGCCACATAGCCCACCACATGCCTGCTGAAAGTAGCAACCTCTTCAAGTTTTCCCTAGAAGTAGAGTTTTGGTATACATGTTTCTACGTAGTGTGTTGTTGGGTTTAAGGAATCCCTATTAACTATCCTGAGCTTTAGAAGAAGGGTGGGCTTTAAATCTAAGCACACATTCATCACATAAACTGTTTGTGTGCATGTAGACAATCTTTCCAGAAAATTTTACAGTGCTTTTACTTTGATTCTGGGCTTTACTACACAGTTAGCATGTTTAGGATTGAGGCCTCTGTCTAAATTCTGTTTCTTGGCCAACTGGAACAAACATGACTAAAATCAAATGCTGACTTTCAGCATAGACAAGGCAACCCTGTTACTGTCTCAAGACAGCAGACAAAGAGGGAAGACCTGGTTTCTTAGCTTTCCTTCTTAGACCTGAACGCCAGAATGCTTGCACCTCTTGTTTTCAAATTTATTTCTTCAGGGTTTTTTTAATTGTCTGGTTTTTAATTGGGAGGGTAATATGCATATCCTCTTGTACTATCTTAAATTGGGATCAAAAGAAGGGTGTTACATTTTAGCACTCCACCTCTACTTTGTGGTTAAGTTTTTGGGTGAGCTAACTTTTCTTTCAGTCTCAGCAGTTTGCATTCTGAAAAATAAGTGTTTTTCGGTAAGCAGAACAAGCAAGCCATGACTGGTATTTTGTGAGAGCCCCCTCTACACACACTCAAACTACCAAATACAGCAAACAAACCAGAAAAGGTTGAGGAGCCCTGTTCTTATCCTTTATTTACTGAGATATAGAAGAAAAGACAGGTCTATTGCTCATCAAGGGACAAATCTGCACAGGCCTTTATTTTAAAAATTGTATAAAATAAGTTTACATTACATTAAACAAATTAAGCTACCTGAACATAGGTCCAGTTTATTCTCAAATGATTCACTCCCAGTGTATCGTACATCTGCGTCACCACAACCATTGTGCAGGTAACTGCTTATGTCAACACAACACTAAGGTGGATGCTTTCAGTACCTGCAGAGCAACATTGCTTTCCGTATGTTTGGCTCTTTGCATCCATTTCAGTTCTGGCTGGCAACCTGCATTTTTTACGTTTCAGGTCAATGGTGCATTCAACAATAGGAAAACCCATAATAAAACTGAATTCTGTATAAAGAGACATACAGTGGGGTTCTTATTAAGCTCATTCAAAATGCCACGGAAACCAAGAGGTCTTGACAAAACATCATCACATGAATCAAATTACAAGACCCAAGAGTGTTCATGAATAAAACCTGCAGGTGGTACAGCAGCCCAATTCTTGTTTTCATGGTACTTTCATGAAAAAGCCACTACAATTTCCATTTTTGTCCTGAAACGTAGTAACTTAATTCCATTTCCTAAGAAACAAGTGTCCTGGAAGAAAGAAGTAAGAGTCAAAAGTAGCTTTCCTTTCTACATTTGACCCAAGACACTGTAGTAAGGGCGTTTCCACCTGTACGATGCATTTTGAAGAATGAGGAAAAAGTTCCTGCAACTGAGCAGCCAGATTTTATACTGCAGCTGCTCTCAGTCACAGCAGACAAATGAAAACTCCTTTTACATGTGTTCTACCACTGATCTGCTGCCTTTCTAGGAAGGTGTTTTATGGACTGACAATACAATACCAGACTTCATCCAACCTAAATTTGATCCAGCAAGGTTTACCTTATGTTCTTAACCAATACGATTTGATCAACCATCTGCATTTTAACTAAGGACACAATCTTATGGGTTGTGTACCAGGCTCTCCACTGATTCGTTCTGCAGAACAGCAAAGGAGGTCTGAGATCATTTACTACATGCTATCAAAAAGGAAGGATGTTCTTCATGACTTCTGTCATGCCTTATTCAGTAACACAAGATCCAAAATAGTGTCTCTACATCAAAAACAGAGCAACAATGACAGAAAAGTCCTTTTGCCCATCACAGCAAATGATGAATTCAGAAAAAGAGGCTGATCCAGTGGGGGTCATTGCATGGGTGGAAGCAGTTTTCTTGGGAGAAGCTAAAGGATGAGAACCCTCCCTCCACCCTGCTGCCCCAACATGCACGCAGATTCTCCACCAGAACACTGGGAAACCCTTCAGAATCCTCAGAACAGGATTGTAGTAGCAAGAAAGCAAAGGTGCCACTGCACGAAGGACGTCCACTAGCATGATGAATTTAGTCCAATGTATCCAACACCCAAAGCTAACTACATAAGTGAAAGAAAGATTTCAAATAATTATATAGGAAAATGTGCCATCCATGCAATGCTATTTCATTAACATGAAAACTCTTGACAACTCAGGATATGATTCTTACCAACATTTTAACCATTTGATAACTGTAACTTTCACACCATAGTCTGGCTGTATGAAATGACTCTCACAACTCCGCTATCACAAACCCTTCTTATAATACAAATACAGAACCCATCCAGAAAGACAAACAGATACGATACACTCATCACTCAACAATCAATGACATCACTGGATTATGTACCTTGAGTATATATCCTCATACTGAAAGAAGGTAAGCTTCATACCCATAATCTAGTGAGGAACAACCGTCAGCGCTCAGTTTACTCTCAAAAGCTCCCTGTAAGCAGTCAGGACAGAATTCTGGCAAGAGTGACCCAGGGATGGAAAAACAAGAAAGAAAAGAGATGCTCTTTTGGCTTCAGTCATGTGCCCACTGACAGATTTGCTGAAGGTATGACTGAAAAAAGAAAAACAAGGTTAAAAAAAAAAGAACCCCCCCCCACTAATTTAATAGATTAACTGCCCAACCCTATTCATGTTTACTTAGAAGCACATTCCACAAAGTACAGAATGCAGTTCTATACACACTGACATGGCTGTAAGGCCCAGTGAACTCAAGGGGACTTCAAAGTAAGCATGTACAGGTTCACATCATTTGTCTCAGGTAAAGGTGCTTAGGATTGCTGGATGGAAACTGGTGTTTATAACTGATCTTTGCTGGATGAATAAATAAATGAATGGGACTGTACAAAAACCTTGGCTATTTCAACTATTATATCAGAAAGCTATTGCCAGCCAATGACTTGTGTGCATCACTTTGCATCAAGATTTGTGATTCAAATACCCTCCAAAACACCCTTAAAGTTGCATTTGTAACCAATTTTGCTTTCTCTGGTGGTGCTCCCCCCACTGCCTTGGTATCACAGAAAGCAGCACATTGGACTTCAAAAGAACAAAGGGGAGGAGGGAGGGGGATGAGTTGGTCTACTGCCAGCAGGACACTTTTCTGCAAGATCTTACAGCTATCCCATGGCTATCATCTATTTTCACAAAAGCCAAAACAGCATAGAAGTGACCTTGAATAGACTTGTCTTAAATAGCCAAACAGCGACTACCTCTTTCTATTCTGTCTGTTAAAAAAAAGAGTCCTGTATAAATCCAACTAAACAGGAACTGATCTAATGAAAGCAATCACCTGATTTATTTGTGTGTGTGCATTTTTTTCCTTAGCTGACTGTAGCGAAAGGAGGGGTGGGGAAGGAGGTTGTTTGCCAGGGGCGCCGGTTCAGAATGTGTGTCCCAGTCTTGTATGAAAGTGGGAGACTTTGAAACAATAAGTTAATGGGGAGGGGCAGTGGAAGAAGAGGCATTCTTTGGAAGGAAGAAGGAAGAAAAGACTTGGAATCTGAGAAGAGTAGCTGTTTGCCTGCAACAGCAAAAGAGCAAGAGACCAGAAGCGACGTGGCACCTTGCAGGCCTGCAGGAGGAGAGATTTCAAGGTATGTATTGCATCATAAAAACAGTTGCCAAGGGGCTGCTGCCATTATTTTCCTTCTCCCTCTAGAAATCCCAACTGCAGTCTGACTAGACAGGCAGGAGCTTCATGACACTCCTTCTCCAGAGGTGGTGCAAGCTTGGGCAAATACCACAGGCAGGCACACACTCCAGGAGAGAGGATGGGAGTCTGAGGAAATGCACACATGAAGAACCGTGCTGGGCCACACATATGCACGGGGGCAGGAAATTCATCTGGGGTGCCTCATTTCTGAAGCTGCAGGTCCTGTTGAAAAGTCACAATCCTACCTCACAGAGGTGTCATGGGGATAAATGGAAGGGAAAACCATAAGAAGGAAAGGTGGGGCACAAATATATACCAAGCAAAAAGTATAATCAACCATGAAAAGGCAAATGAGAAAATGATGACGTTGCTGTAGATAATTAGTAATCAAGTAAAGTATCCTGCCTGTTCCTGGCCAGGACTCTGTGTACATTTTAAGGCACACTTGACAGGCAGAAATTCTACAGGTGCATCTTATCTCCATGTAGCTATAGACCTTCTAACTGGCTACTGCCAGGGGCAGAGGGAAACAGCAGCCTTGCTCTGCACGTGGAAAGGTGCATTTTTCTCACCATCATCACCAGATTTGAGAGTAGAACCTGGAAAATTATTCTAGGGCTTCTGGAGCCAAGCCGTAGTTGGGGCTTCCTTCAACGCCTGTCTCTTCTCTGACACTCTAAGTAATTTGGGGATTTACCTGGGGATGTAGCCAGCCTCCTCCCCGAGTCGGAGCTCGAATTCCCGCCAAGCCTGGCAGGCTCCCATCGCCGCAGCCTCGGCCAAGCCATCGACGGGATCCCCCGTCCCGTCCACCTCCTCTTCCTCCTCCGAAGACTCCCCGCGGTTGCCCCGCCGCCGCCGCTGCTGCGATTGCGGATGCGGCTGCCGCCTCCGCCGCTGAGTGGCGCCGCGGAAGCCGCGGGCGAACTCGTGGAAGGTGATGGCGCCGTCGCGGTCGGTGTCCAGGCGTTGGAAGATCGCTTCTGCCTCGGCCGGCCGGACCCGCAACTCGGCGCACAGCGAGCCGAAGTCGTCGCGCTCGATCCGGCCGGAGCCGTTCACGTCACAGGCCAGGAAGAGCGAACGGAGCCGGGACGCTTCGTCGAAGTCCACCTGCTCGCTTTCGGGGGAGCCCATCACCAGCGGGAGCGGCCCGAGGGAGCAGGGGGGCGGCGGTGCCGGATTCAGCGCCCGGGACGGCGGATCCGGCTACAGGAAGCTCCGCACGTCGAAACCACCGCCGGGCAGGGAGAAAGCGCCGAGCCCGGCACCCAGTCACCGGTTTTGCTCGCGCGCGCCGCGGGACCGCCCCTTCGCTGCCCCACCCCCGCGCTGAGAAAGTTCTTCCAAGAGTTCAGCGCGCCGAGTTTGCAACATCCGCCCCGTCCAAACCTGAAGGAGCGCCGCTTGGGGCCGGAGGGGGCGCCGCGAACGCTTTCTGGGCCCGCCCACAAGCCGGGAGAGCGGCAGGAAAGACGCCCCCGCCTTGCCTGGCCTTCCGTTGGACGGTCCCATTCAACACCGCCCGACCTTCCCGGACACCGCGGACCTGCGGCGCATGTTTCTGTGCGTTCAACCCGAATAGTGCTAGATCCTGGAGGGAGAGCGCCCGCGACAGAGCTGAGGTCGATGCCTGTACCTCACTATCAAAAAACAAAACAAAACAGATAGCCGTTTAGGTAGAATGAAACTACTGGTAATGTATTTACAATGTGCCCAACGCATTGGTTGTTTTTACAAGTGATAAAAAGTTTGTGCTATCCATTTTTGCAAGCGGAATACAAACTTCGGGCTGCATTCAATTTTAAAATTTGTCTTCATCGGTTTTGCGTTACACAAGAGCAATATTGGCAAGTGATTGATTGCGGACTTTTAAAAAATGTTTCTGGTATCATTTGTGACATGCACAAGAAGGTCCCTCTTAGAGCACAGCCTTTGTCCCATGTAGGCTAGCCTTTCCCGGTTGTGTTGGATGTCAAACATGGTCAGTGGTCAGCAGATGATACTTGTAGTCCAAAATACCTGGAAAACACCAGGCTGGAGAAAGCTGATTTAGGGTGGAATTTCATGCACCCTAAATCATTTCCTCAGAAAAAAAGCCCTACAGTTCCCAGGATTCCCTAGTCTCCCTTGTTTTTTCCTAAGAGGGCATAGAATTGCACCCTAAACAATGAGTAGCAGCAATTTTTCTTAATTTCTTAGAGATCTTTTTGCTGTAGTTCAGTGGTGGGGAACGTATGGTCTTCCAGTTAGATGTTGGACTGCAACTCCTATCAGCCTTAAATACAGTGTTGTATAGGGAACACTGAGTGATTGTGGCCAGTGCAATCCAACAATATCTGTGCTGAAACTGGGCCCTTGTCCCATGCTCAGCCACTGAGCTATCAAGTCTTGTGCTGTGTACTGGAAAATACAAGGAAAATTAAAAAAAAAAAAAACACCCTCAACCTCTTTTCCAGAGTAGACTTGGTTCATTATCTTAAGTCCTTGACTTTAGTCTAGACTTTTACAGGCTCCAGCAAGTGGGTGGTATCAACAAATTAAGCAGCCTGACCTTTCCACTTGCGGAACAGTGAACTCAAAATAGATCACCTGAGAGTCAAGGAAAGGAAGTGGCCTTTACTTGTAGCACTGGTTTGGTGAGGTTGGAGAAATGCTGGGGAATAATTAAAGAAAATGCTCTCTTGCTGAACTGGTTTCTGACCATAACCCTGCTCTACTTTAACAATTGTAACTTAGATTGTGGCATCTATAGTGAAAAAATATTTGCTTTCATTTTTTTTAAACCATGTAAATTTTTTATAGATGACTATTGCATTAAGATTGTTGCAGACATAATTGCGTCACATTCATTTAAAACCATAGCCTGCCCTGATGCTTAGTATAGCCTTCTTCTTGATCCTGTATCAATTACCACGCTGTAAAATAGGAATAAAAAGAATTCAACAAACTGAGAAACAGAGGTATGTGAAAGCTAATCTTTGTCACTGTGGCTGAGCAGAATTTGAATCCATGCCTTCCAGGTAGAAGTTGAGAATCTTTTCATTATGTCATTCTGTCTTCAGTATGGTATGAATTAAGCTGCATTTCAAAACACACATTGTAAGATATAATAATCCAAAACCAAATTAAAATATTATATAAGCTGAACTGAGAAATACTACAGTCAAATATTATTGGGAATATAGTACTTTTGAAAGTATTGCCTAATTAGATACAGTCTTCTCACAGTAATGCTACTTCCTATGCTTGGGTTATTCTTAAGCTTTAGAATGGATTATGTAGGATCCTTTGCTTATTAGAATAAGCAAAAGTACAATTGTTAAGCAGAATGTATACATGTATACATAACACTTGTAATACTGTTTGATGCAAGACACTGATATTTCTACACAAAAGAGGAGCATTATTCAATAGTATTGCTGGTGATAATGGTACCAATTCTAAACAAGTTGCACTGGTTGTAGCTCTGGAGACCAAGCCATCATAACTCCCAAGGAGAATGGGGCATCAGGATCCCAGGTAGATAAATCATTTTAGCGCAGAATTGGTGGACTATCTGCACTCTGGATAAGAAAAGGAGATCTTATCTCAGAAGCAGCAAAGTATTCAGTTTCTTTGGTAAAGAAAGGAATTCTAATTTTCCAAGGGAGTGAAGGCACTAATTATATATATATTTTCCACATTATAGTTGAAGCTGAAACTTGGAAGGCACCTTAGAGGTAATCTAGAAATCCATCCTGAAGGAGCACTTACATCCATATATGCCCAGCCACCCCTTGAGATCGGCAGGAGATGCCCTTCTCCGGGAACTCTCCGTGAAAGAAATTAGGAGGGTGGGGACTCGGAGGAGGGCTTTCTCTGCGGTGGCGCCTAAATTATGGAATGCGCTCCCCAGAGAGGTCCGCCTGGCGCCGTCGTTATTTGCTTTTCGGCGCCAGGCGAAGACCTTTTTATTTAAGCGGCATTTTAACTGTTAGTATTATTTGATTTTATCTGGCCAGGGCGGCTTATTTTATATTGTATTTTTTGGATTTTTAATGTTTATATTTATTAATTTATTGTTGTAAGCCGCCCCGAGGCTTCGGCGAATGGGGCGGCATAAAAATGTTTTAATAAATAAAATAAATAAATAATCCCTGTGCTCTGTGGAGAAATTTTGTAAGTATAGCATCCCTGGGAGATGGGCAGTCCAGCCTCTGCTTAAATACCTTCAGCAAAGGAAAAGCCGCTACTTGCTGAGGGCGTCTATGTTGCTTAGGGAGTCTGTCAAATGGCTCTTAGCATTAGGATGATTCTTGTAATATTTAGTCAAAATCTGACTCTTTGTCATTTTCATCTATTCATTCTAGTTCTGTCTTGGAGAGCAACAGACAAGTCTGCTCCATCTTCTTTATGACAGCCTTTCTTATCTTTGAAGATTGCTATCGTGTCCTCCCCTTAATCTCTTTTCCAGGCTAATCATAGCAGTTCTTCCCATCGTTCCTCATAGGATTTCATTTCCAGAGGCTTGATTAATTACCTACAATTGCACACAGAGAACAAAACCTTAAGCACACAAGAGGAGCCATGCTGGATTAGTTCAAGGATCCAATCTAGCATTCTCTTCACACGGTGGCCAACCAGTTGCCCATGGGAAACCCACAGGAAGGGCATGGATGCAATAGTTGCCACCCACTTATGTTCCCCAGCAACTGCCATAAAACTTCTGATACTGCAGCAATCGTGGTTAATATCCATTGCTAAGTTTATCCTCCTTGAATTTGTCTAATCCCTCTTAAAAACATTCAAACTGGTGTTTCTCACTGCATGTTGTGGTAGTGGATTTCCCAGTTTAACTATACAGTGTGTGAAGGGGGGAAAATCCTTTGATCTTGTGTGGTATGCAAAGAAGTATCTTCCTTGGCAAAAATTCCATCATGGCAATCATCATGTGACTATCAGGCAAGTATGGTGTTACAGAAGCATTTGAGATGTTTTGAGTTTCAAGAGAGAAAAGTAAGCAAAAAGTAATTTCAATTCATAGGATAGAATCAAATGTCATTTTAAGTCCTATTGATTTAAATTGGTTTACGCTAAGTAGGACTAACATAAAATATAACCCCTAGGTTCAGGCTGTGAGCAAAGTACAAAACTGGGAGATTTTTACGTCTTGAACGATTCAAGTCCTTTTCATTGGCTCACTTCTTAAGATACAATATGACGTCATTTGGCACTGTCAGAGTGGAGATGTAGCCTACAAAACAGACAGCACTGGCTGTATTATTCAGGCAGCCAATTCCCACCTATGTAGGCTTGGTGCCTATGTGGAAGCCACTGGTGCCACCCCTACTATTCAAGCAACTGGCAGAAAAACCACCCAACAAAAGATGATGGATTTTTATGAGCTATAAGTGTGGGCGTTGAAGGCAGAGTTCCCAGCAGGAAAAGGCAAAACAAGGCTTTGTTCTGAAATGTCTTACGCATTTACTGGCTAGAAAAAAGAAACCAGTTTGAATGCAGCTCCAATTTATATTAAATGTCTAAAATACATAGAAATTAGCTCATTTTAAGCATATATTGTATACTATTTGAATTTAGTGATGAAGAGACTGGAGCGATAGGTACAGAAACTGCCCATTCCTCAAGATCATGTATCCACTTATTTCATTGTAAAATTTTAATTTAAAGGCACAACCCACTTTAGAACCCAAAAGCATAAAGAAGCATTCAGAAACTGTAACATGAATATAATATTGAAGGTGGATGACCAATTAAATCAATTTTGTGATGACTTACTAAAAAACAGAACCATTAATTAGCCCATTAACCATTTGCCATTTTTACTAAACTTAGATATCCAAATACCAGCTGTAGATTTTCAAGTGCTGGGTGATTCCTTGAGCAGTTTTGGTGCTGCAAAGTGCAAACAGTTGATTCAAGTCAACCAAACATGATAAACTCCCAGCATCTCTCCCAGCATGCTCAGAATTACAGGATTTTTTCCCTCTGTAAACATGCACAGGATTGCATCCTTAAGTACTTGTTATAAAATTTGTCTCTTGTTGGACTCAAAAGGGCTAAAGGGTAAATCCTCTGGGTCCTGGGAGGACATTCCTGAGACCACAGGATTTTGCTGATCTCCTTTCTTTAGGCAGAATTCGAGATCTGTTGCTGGAAGCCTCTTCCCAGCAGTTGGGGAAACATCTGCTACTGGTGTTCTTCCTTTGTCAGTATCAGAGGCAGACTAGAGAGGCTGAGGATCTGCAGAAGCCAAAGGCCACCTGTCCCCAGCATACACCCTGGAGTGGTAGAAATATTTGAGGGGGCATAGTTTACTTCCTTCCCACTGAAACAATGGGAGGAAAAAGTTCAAAAAGAAAAATACTAGCTAAAAAGACCAAAGTTGGCTGGCATCAGCCCCATGGGGTTTAAGAACTGGTGGGTCATCTGCCACTTCTCCCTGTTTTGGTCTGCTTGACTGACAGTGTTTCACAGCAGATAACTTTTCTGATAACAATAATTCATCTCTTTGTGTATTTTTCTGCACACATTCTGACAACCATCTGCTCAACAGGGTTTTTTTTAAAGGAGAAAAATATATTTCCACATCAGCCTTAGCTGATTTCAATATATATATAACTAGATTCTCATCTTCATTTATTCAAAATATTTATATCCCACATTTCCTTATACAGTCCCAGAAAGATAAGGATCAAAAATATTGTAGGAAATAAAATTAAGCAAAGCTAGGAAGAAAGATCCAGGAGCTAAAACAGTGTCAGCAGTGTGAGTGAGTGAATGAGTGTGCACGCGTGCATGCATGTGTAAAAGGAACTTAAGGAGGCAATTCATTACCAGGAGGATCATGCATAACAAGACCAAACAGTTCAGTTTTTCAAGTCAAGAGACGGTTGTGACGCCAACTGCAGTGAAAGACCATCAAGGAGTGGGCAGGATGGATTTTCTTAAGCAGGAAGTTCCAGAGAAATCACTTTAACTTGTTCAAGCCAATATGGATTTATAAGACAAGAGACCTTGGTGGTAGTCTTCAGGAGAAGACAGGCCGAGATGGTTTCCATTTTCTTTTGAACTGAGTTCATATTTTATGGCTCTTATGACAGTGTCACAATAATACTTCAATGTTAGCAAGCTTATTGTTTTGATTTTCACATTATGTTAAACTGTATCTGTATAAACCACTGCAGGTGAGTTATTCTCCTATTTCATAAATGCTGAAAATGGAAACACAGATAGTAACTATCTGGATCAAAATTAAACAGACAGAGGTTTCCATCCTTGCCCAAGTCAAAACATCTTAATAAAACTCTGACATATGTACCAGACAAATTAATGCTGTATCTGTTTGCAGAAATAATATTGTACTTTATTGGAACTCCTTATACAGATGACAGCATAGCAGCAGGAACTGGCAGGTCATGGAACATTTCTACAGTTTTATTGATTTTTTTAATGGACTCCTGATCAGGCACAAAACGACAACCATAGAGATGAAGTATCTTCAGTCTGTTTGGGAAGAAAAAAAAATCAATATAATAAATCAGAGTACTATTCCTAAATCACCTGGCAACCACAGACAAGCCCCCTAAAATTCTGTTGCTTTTTTAAAAACAAAAAGCTATTTGCTGTAAAACAGAGTCTCTGAACAGATACCAAGAGAGACATTTATAAAACAGTCCAACAATGCCTCTACCAGATCATTTTTAGCTCTCTGGATAGACAATTGTGGTCAGCTTAATTATTTTGGTCGCTGTCACTAACTGGCCAGGGGCTTTGTCAAAAGCAGCTTCAAGATCCCTTAGGGCTGGGAATTATTTTCCAGAGGGGCTGCAGTTCAGCATCCAGAAGGTTACAAGCCACAGGACTAGAGTGTGGCAGGAGCACACTCCAGTTTGCAATTTTGAAAGGGTAGCCGGTGGGCTGAAGGTGAAATTCCTCGAGATGTGAGCATTCCTGTTTTGCAGTCTGATGCAGAATAGCAGGGTTGCTGTAGGAGTGTCAAGTTGCTTCCAGCCTGGTCTGCTTATATTTTTGTAAATCAAGTAAATATTCCAAAGACACCATAAGTCACTCATCAAAAAGAAACTTGAACCCTGTAGCATTGCCCCAGAAAAGCAGGTTGCTTACCTGTAACTGATGTTTTTCGAGTGGCCATCTGTGTAGTCACACACATGGGCACTGTGCCTGCGCAGTGCCTGTGGCCGGAAGATTGCCAGCTAATGGTTTTTGGCGGGAAGCTCCGCTCCCCCCCGCCCCCGTGGCCTATAAAGAGCGGAGCGTCCGCCATTTTGTTCAGTCTTTGCGACCGAACGTGCGCCACCTTATGGAGAAAAATTTTTAAATTCCAGATGGAGGAAAAAAAGGAAGGTCGGTACCATGGAAAAAAGGGGGATCGTCGGTACCGAAAGATGTATCCACTCACCGACACCGAGCGGGGCCAGCGGGTGGGTTGTGTGACTGCACAGATGGCCACTCGAAGAACATCAGTTACAGGTAAGCAACCTGCTTTTCTTCGTCGTGGCCTCTGTGCATCACACATATGGGTAGATTAACAAGCTTACCATACAGGAGGAGGGAAGGTGTCCTCATTGAAGAACGGAGGAGAGAACAGCTCTGCCGAAGGAGCAATCCCGTCGAGCTCGAACATCGAGACGGTAGTGCCTGGCGAAGGTGCAAGGGTTCGCCCAAGTAGCGGCTCAGCAGACGTCATCAAGCGAAACCCCGGATGTGGTTGCAACGGCTCTAGTAGAATGGCCTCGAGGAACTGAAGGCAGATCGAGCTTAGCTAGTTGATAGCATAAGACTATAGTATGGACTATCCATTTAGAGAGTCTCTGTGGAGTGACTGGATCGCCCTGATCCCTAGCAGAATACTTGATGAATAGCTTATTGGAACGTCGAATAGACTCCGTCCGCGACCGGTAGAAGGCTAAGCAACGCCGAACATCGAGTGAATGCAAAGATCTTTCCAATGGAGTCGACGGTGACAGAAAAAAGGCAGGCAGCACAATGTCTTGCCCCATATGGAAAGGTGTATTTAGGCAAGAAAGACGGGTTGAGGCGTAAAACGACCTTCTCCCTCTGAAAGTTCAAATAAGGAGGGTCTATGCGGAGAGCGCAAAGTTCACTGGCCCTTTGGGCTGAAGTGACAGCCACAAGAAATGCCATTTTCCAAGAGACCAAGCACAGATCCACTGTCGCCAAAGGTTCAAAGGGGGCCTTCGTAAGGGCTTGTAGAACGACAGAAAGGCTCCAGGTGGGCATCACCAGTCTAATTGATGGGTTAAGATTATATAGCCCCTTCAAAAATCTTTTGACGATAGGTTGAGAAAAAAGAGGTGATCCATCGACTAAGCCATGGTAGTAGGCTATTGCGGCCGTATATACTTTAATGGACGACGGTTTCAATCCGGAATGATGCAATTCCAACAGGAACTGAAGAATTTGATGAATAGATGACAGGAATGGAGAGAACGAACGAGACTCGGCAAAGGTGGAAAAACGTTTCCATTTAGCCGCATATTATTATTATTATTATTATTATTATTATAACATTTCTATGCCGCCCCTTGCCGAAACCTCGGGGCGGCTTACAACATGATAAAATACATTGAAATACAATAGTACATAATAAATTACCATTAAATATAACAATACAAAAAATACATTGATTTACAAATACAAAATTAAAATTATCAGTATAAAATAAAAATATAGGAGGAGAAAGAGAAGGAAGAAGAAGTTGCCCAGGCCAGATCATATGTTTTAACAATTGAAATGATGTTTAAATAAAAAGGTCTTTACCTGGCGCCGAAAAACCAGTAACGACGGTGCCAGGCGGGCCTCTTTGGGGAGTGAATTCCATAGGTTGGGCGCCACCGCAGAGAAAGCCCTCCTCCGGGTACTTACTCTCCTAATTTCTTTCATGGAGGGTTCCCGGAGAAGGGACTCTCCCGCAGATCTCAAAGGGCGGTCGGGCATATACGGACGTAAGCGCTCGTTCAGGTAGCCAGGACCCAAGCCGTTTAGGGCTTTGTAGGTCATAATCAACACCTTGAATTGGGCCCGGGCTTCAATGGGAAGCCAGTGAAGCTGATGGAGGACTGGAGTCATGTGAGCATAACGCCCCGTCCCCGTCAGCAACCTGGCAGCTCTATTTTGCACCAATTGAAGTGTTCGGACTGTCTTCAGGGGAAGCCCTACGTAAAGCGCGTTACAGAATCTAGGCGGGAAGTCACCAGCGCGTGTGTCACTGTCGCCAGGCAGTCGTACTCCAGGTAGGGGCGCAGCTGATTAATCAGCCGAAGCTGAAGGAAGGCGTTCCTCGCTACCGCTGTCACCTGAGCTTCCAAAGAAAGCTCCGGGTCGAGGAGTACTCCTAAGCTGCGGACCTTATCCCTAAGAGGGAGTGTTGCACCATTCAGGACCAGGTCAAATCCACCCTCTCCGAAACCCGATCTGCCAACCAACAGGACCTCCGTCTTGTCTGGGTTGAGTTTCAGTTTATTGGCCCTCATCCATTCCCTTACCTCGGCCAAGCACCGGTTCAGCACAGCCACTGCCTCACCTGGATTAGTGGAGAATGAGAGGTAAAGCTGGGTATCATCAGCGTATTGATGATTCCGCAGCCCACACCTCCTGATGACCTCTCCCAGTGGTTTCATATAGATGTTAAATAGCAGAGGGGATAGAATGGAGCCCTGTGGTACCCCATGGCATAGCTGCCATGACGTAGAGACATGGTCCCCCAGCACTACCTTCTGGAATCGACCGTCGAGATAGGAGCGGAACCACTGCAAAGCAGTGCCTCCAACCCCCAATCCCGCAAGTCTATCCAGAAGGATACCATGGTCGATATGACTTCCTTGTGGACGGCTTTAAGGCAGCATCGATGATATGTTGAATATCAGGGTGCAAAAGCATTGGATTCGATGGGTCTTGTCTTGAACCCGATGGTACAGAGAGACCAGAGAAAAGGGAAGTGCTCGGGTGATTGGATTCAAAGACTGGATCCGAGTCGGTCGAAGTCGTCGCCGGCACTGATGGAATAATGGCAGTCATCGGATTCGCCACACTGTTAGATTCAATGACAGCAAGTCCGGGTGGCGAAGTGTACCGTCCTCTTGTGTTATAAGATATGGAAGCGATGGTAGATGAAGAAATTCCCCGTGAGAGATGTCGAGTAGTGTCGCAAACCATGCTTGATGTGGCCACCAAGGGGCAACTAGTATCCCCAATGCCTGGTCGGGCACTATTTTCACTATGATCTGCATCAGAAGAGGGATCGGAGGGAAGGCGTAGAAGATCATGTTGTTCCAAGGGATCATGAATGCGTCCCCTAGGGATGCGTGTCCGATTCCCGCTCTCGAGCAGTAAGCATTGCACACTTTGTTCTGTTGGGTGGCGAATAAGTCCATGTCGGGAAACCCCCAGCGCTGGAAAAGGTGGTTGCGCGTGCGAGGATCCAGTTCCCATTCATGAGAGCTGAACATGTGCCTGCTAAGAAGATCTGCCTGCATGTTGTCCACACCAGTGAGATGAACAGCTATCAATGTGATATCTCTCGGGATGCACCAGTCCCAGATTTTCATAGAAAGTCTGGCCAGAGTCGGTGACTTTGTTCCCCCCCTTCTTGTTCAGATAAAAGACAGTAGCTATATTGTCCGAAGTTATCTGAACGACCCGATGATGAAGAACGTCCTCGAAAGAGCACAGGGCCTTGAATACTGCCAGCAGTTCTAGGAAGTTGATATAATTTGTGGATTCTCGACGATTCCACATACCCTGGGTAGATAGGCCGGAGCATATCGCTTCCCATCCCAGAAGAGACGCGTCGGTACCGAGGGTTATCGTAGGAGGCCGTGCCCTGAAGGGGACTCCTATCATCAGATTGGCCGGTTCCAACCACCAAAGTAGAGAGTGAAGCACCGAAGATGGGATCCAAATCAACCTCGACGGTGGATCTGAGGATGGTACACCTTGTTGAAAAAGAGTTGTAGCGGACGGAACCGAAGCCTGGCATGCGGAACTATGGCAACTGAGGAAGCCATATGCCCCAGGATCCTCTGGATAGACTTCGCCGGGACCGTTCCATCTCGTCGGATTCGATGGATGTGGCGAGCAAGAGTCTGTTGTCTGTCCCGAGGGAGGAAGGCTTTTTCCAACGTCGAATCCAAGCGGGCTCCAATGAAGGTGAGCATCTGTGTCGGAAGAAGAGAAGATTTCTCAGTATTAATACATAGGCCTAGGTTATTCAATAAGGCACAAGTTGTATGGATGGCCACGAGGAGTCCTTCTCTGGACTGCGATACTAACAGCCAGTCGACGAGGTAAGGGTAAATCTGTATGCCTTGGAGGCGTAAAAAAGCACAGACAGGAGCCATGCACTTGGTAAATACCCTCGGAGCCGTAGCCAATCCAAAGGGCAAAACTGTAAACTCATAAAGATGGGGTGCAACAGCAAAACGAAGGAAACGCCTGTAACTCGGGTGATCGAAATATGGAAGTAGGCGTCCTTCAAGTCCAATGAGGCGAACCAATCCTCTCTCCTTAGCAACGGCAAGATGTTTTGCAGGGTGGTCATGTGAAATTTTTTCGGTACAATGAACTTATTCAAGTCCCGTAAGTCCAAAATCGGATGTAGACCACCATCCCGCTTCGAGACCGTGAAGTATCTGGAATAGAATCCGTGAAGTCCGTCAGATGGGAATACTTGACGAATAGCTCCTTTACGAAGAAGTTGACGTATTTCCTCGAGCAGTACTGGTGAACATGAAGTAAACCGGATCGGACTCGATGGAGGAACGATGTCGAATTCTATTTGATAGCTGTGCTGAATGATGGACAATACCCACCGATCAGATGTGATGGACTCCCAAATGGGGAGTTGGCTTCGGAGCCAATCTCCAGATGAGAGGGGGGTGGGTATTAGTGGAGTGTGAAGAATGGTTCGCCAGTCCTGTCAACGTTGCCTCCGATCGTCGAAACGGCAGCGGCCTTGTTGGAAACATTGCTGGGGCTGCGACGGTGGCGCTGTTGTTGCTGCTGCTGATGGTGCTGTGGCTGTTGTCTCGGCTGATACGACTGCTTGTAGGATGGGCGATTCCAGGACCACTTACGTCTAGCCTGGGTCTGTATCTCCATCCTGCATGCCGTCATCTGTGATTCATGCAGCTTCTTAAGCTTGTGGTTGGTGCGTGAGTGGAAAAGCCCGGACCCGTCAAAAGGCATTTCCTCTATCCGGCATTTGGTCTCTTCCGGAAAATTGCAGTTCCTGAGCCATGCATGCCTCCGGAGAGAAACGGCACCGACCGAGGCCCGTGAGTCAGTATCCACGTGGTGCCTTGCCGTGGATAACTGCTGCACCACAACCTGCATAGCCTCCTTAATCAGGACCTTAGCGAGGTCACCCTGGTGGTCTGGGAGGGTCGGGGCAATGTTGTGGAAGCGCTACATGATGAAGTACTGGTACCTCGCCAACGTCGCCTCATAATTTGATAGGCACAGCCCCAGGCCTGAAGCAGCGTAGACTCGCCTAGCCAGGGAGTCAATTTTTCGGCCCTCCTTGTCCCTCGGCACCGTGTGCCCTCTCGCCTCTCTGCCCTGTGAGGATTCAACAACCATGGAATTCGGTTTGGGATGGTGGAGGAGGAAGGGGATGTCCTCCTCCCAAACCTTGTACATTGACTCGTATCTCCTGGACGTCGGTTGAGGGTGTGATAGCAGATCCCAGGGCTGCGTCATCACCTGCCACAAGGTGGTTATGAGCGGCAGGACGATAGATGTTGACTGCTCCCTGCGGACATCGTAGAACTTGTCCGTTGTCGGTCCCGGACGCTGGACGACATCGATGTCGAAGGACTGGACAAGTCTAGACATCAGCTCCGCGAAGGAGATGTGGGACTCGTCTGGTGACGCAGGACCCTGGGATGTCACGGCGATGTCCGGGGAGGTTGAATCGACCTCCGAGTCGGCCGAATCGGCACCGTAGTAGGGTGGAGCCGATGATGACAACTCCGCTGGGGAGAAGGAGCAGCTGCTTCCATCCTGCGGGGATCGAGGTGACACGCGCCTCGGATCCGACGAGCGTGGCCGATCACGGGATGGAGGAGAGGATCATCCCCTGGGAGCAGGGTAGTATCCTACGGAGAGCAGATCACCCCAAGTATGATAGTAGGGGCGATGCCAGCTCTTCGACCGTTGCTCCATGGAGCGGCTCCTCCGGCTCCCCGGTGGGGAGAGTCCAACATCTGCCTCCATGGTGGCTGTGGGCATGGGTGTTGGTGACCTCACCCTGGGGGGGGGGAGTCTTGGATTTCCCCGTCGAATATTGAGCCCCTTAGCGTTGGAAGGGGCGCAGGCGGGAGGTCAACCATGCAGCGAGGGGACCCTTGAGGGGTAACCCGCATATCCTCCTGAAGGACCAGTTCGGGCGGAGTTGGTACCGTAAGCACCGCTGGTAACGAGGGGCCCATCGGTTCTGAGTCCCAATGTTGGGGACGGTCTGGACGGTCCAGATTCCTGGGCTTCTTAGGAGGCTTGGAGACTTTCTCCTTCCTGGCCTTTTTATGGCCTGCCGACTTCTCATATTTGGCATGCTTCTGCTTCTCATGCTTCTTTTTGGGTGAAGCAGAGGGAGCCACCGAAGCAGACGCACCTTTGTCCGAAGGCCGTGAGGGTGGGGCCACAGAAGCAGAGCCAGGTTTTGGGACGGAAAGAAGCGGGCCTGATCCCAAAGAAGTCTCCAGAGGCGATTTTCGCGATTCTTCCTGGCCTGCTTGGAGAAGGCCAGGCAATGCGCGCATTTATCTGTCCTATGCCCCTCGCCCAGGCAGAGGAGGCATAGGTCATGCGGGTCAGTTGGTGCCATTTTTGACCCGCACTCTGCGCATTTGCGGAAGGCCGTTCACTGTGCCATCACAGAAAAAGAAGAAGAGAAAGACAGTGCAGAGGGTAAGTATATATTTTTGGGGTTTTTTTATAGACAGATAGATCGAAAAAGAAGGAATAATAGAAAAAACTACGCGGAGCAGGACAATGAACTGGGAGCAAGGAGAAAAAACTGGGAAATAGAAGTGGAACAATTGAGAGCAAAGGCAACGGTCAAAGCGAAAGTCGAAAGCGGCACGAGGCACAGCGAACGGCGGCTGCAAAGACTGAACAAAATGGCAGACACTCCGCTCGTTATAGGCCACGGGGGGGGGGGGGGGAGCGGAGCTTCCCGCCAAAAACCGTTAGCTGGCAATCTTCCGGCCACAGGCACTGCACAGGCGCAGTGCCCATATGTGTGATGCACAGAGGCCACGACGAAGAACTTCTCATTACACCATCAGATGCTTTCCACTTCTCCTTCCATTTGTGTCTAGCCTTTAGAACTAACAAGCAACTGCACAAGCCTGCCAGCCCAATCCCAGTAGGTATTGGTTGTGAATATCCAATCTAGAAGAAAACCTTCCAGAAGGAACCGAGTAAGAAAACCCAGCTACATCTCCCACAACTGAAAAAGGACTTTGCAGAGCCTACAGTCCAAATTCACTTGTGAAAGAAAGGGCTAAAGTCCTTGCTGATTCAGTGACAGCACTCTGAAGACAACCAATACTTTTTTTGGCATTTTCAACCTATCTGCTCCAGAGAAGTCAAATTCTATCCCTAAGGGAACTGCAATTTGTCACCCTTCATTCCTATTGCTACATCATATTCTGCAATAACTGAGACTCTTAGCACCGTTTATTTAAAAAAGACTTCCTTAAAGTCCTGCACAGGGGAAAATTCCCCATATCTGACACGTGTTCTACAGCTGAATATCTTGGGTTTCAAGTTTGCCCTTATCCCTGACCAGTAGCAGAGCAGTAAAACGTAGACTAAAAAATAAAAAGGCAGGATACTATTACAGTAACTCTAAAGTATTTGTTAAACAAGGAAGTGTTCAGTGGAGAGTGAGCCATTCATTTGCCTCAAAGCGAGTAAAGGTTATTTGACTCAAACTACAAACGGAAACAATCAAGGCATGGAATGCCAGTTGCTCTGGAATTTATCACAACATTCCACACTTGCTATTTGTAATCTTGACTACACTTCAGTAAAATCTGAGCACACAGGGCTTCTTCTTAATGCAAGCTTGTAAAAGCAGACAATTTGGGTTTTTTCCTTGTAAGCATGATGCTTCTTCTAGTCCAGTTATCTCCACTGCATAGCTAGGGCTCCATCATTACTCCTTTATTCAGAGATTCTTACAGGTTTGCTGAAAAATGCTGTATCAAGCAATTACGTAAAACTGCTTGCAAGGAACAAGACAAATCCACTTTTCCAAGCATTCTGTAGAAGCAAGGACCGAGCAGTCCTATTTCCAAACCTGATACTTGTTAAAAGTATATGGGCCACAAATAGACACGCCTTCTGTTCCATATTTCCTGTTAGTACTGCTATCATAGCTGTCTGTCACTACCTTGTTTTTTTTAACTGTCAAGCTTCCAAGAAATTACAAAGCATCCCTGGCATTGGTTCCACTTTCCAAATGCACAAGTATATAATAGCCTCGTTTCCTATTGTACTTCCAAAGTTCAGCCTAAAAGCGTATGTTAGTGAAAAAGACAGGTTGTGACCATTCCACTTCTCAGTTAAATTGCTATAAAGGAGGAATTCTGTAGTGGCACCTTTCTTACTACATCCAAAGCCTCAAAATGGAGCAGTAATATCACTGTCTTAAAGCTTCAACAAAAATAAAGTCACAGTTAGTCTGATACAAACTTATCATGAACCATATAAGAGGGGGCACTAAACTGTAGCGTTAGCGACGTCTACTTGATATGGTTCAATCTGTTTGCCAACTGTAAGCAGTATCTCGGCACCAAGTGCCTGTGTGACAACATAAGAAGAGCCCAGCTGGAACAGATCAAAGAGCTCATTTAGACAAAGAGCTCATGCATTGAGTGGATACTTGAGCAGGGGATACATGAAAGGGCCCACTCATGGCTAAGCCTTACATGCATAAGGCTTCCATGCATTTGGGAATCGCAATTGTGGAAGGACATCAGGGCACACAGCTAGTGGGGTGCACCAACACCGATGGCATGGCTAGTCAGCAAATCAACTGCACCTTTTCATGTGTTCACTGAATATGTGGGCCCTTCATCAGGGCTCCATCAGCCTGCCATTCTGTTTCCAACAATGCCCAAGTAGTGCCCTAACAAAAAGGGCAGGAAGGTGATAACCTGACTTGCTGTTGTTCCCCCACAACTGGTATTCAGGGCTATTCTGCCTCTCAGCAAGAGACAGTTTAGGATGTGAAATGACATGTGCTCCTCTTCAGTATTCAGGTTCATCAGCTATGCCCTTCTGGAGAATCATCTAGCATTCCTCTTCCCATCCATGCTCAGTCTGCATTTAGGCTTTTGGATAGAATACCTGGGGGGGGGGAGTTCCCGTTTTTGCACTTCTGCCAATCTTGGGGTTCTTCCCAAGCCTTCATATACTACCCTCTCATGAATGAATGGTGAAAGGAGAGGACTTATGCTAAACATGTCTCTATACTTATACCTGAACATCAGGATTAGAAGGTCTGATGCACCTACCTTCATAAATTTGTTCAATCTGTGTTAAAGTAACCAAAAGCACTGGGATTACTATGTCTTGTTGCAGCAATTTCCATAATTTATGGGTGGTGGGAAGAAGTATTTTCTTTTGTCTGTCCCAAACCTATTGCCAATCAGTTTCACTGAGTAAAAAATTCTAATATAAATGTATCTAAATAAGCTTATAAATAAACTTTTATAAATAGGTTTCACTAAATAATATTATAGATGGAAGAATAAAAGTTTTCCTTTTTCTCCACTCCATGAATAATTTTATGAATTTCAGTCATTCCCCACTTTTACAAATTTATATTTTCTAAATTGAAGAAAGCACCAAACAGTTTAACCATTCCTCAAAGGTTAGAACAAGCAGGATTCCATTTACTAGTAAGTCAATAAAATTTCCAAGAATGAAATTTATGCAGATATCATTACTAGCCATTCTGTATTTTTGCCGGTCATACTCACCTTTTACAGTTCTTACAAAGCTTTGTAACTGAAGCCAGGGAGATATCTTTGCAGAAACTAAGTTTCACACATTCTAGGGTACGGAAGCAGAAGCTAGCCAACAAACAGACTCTGAAAACAACAACATAAGTTAATTTCTGCTTTTGCCGTAAGAGCTGAAAAACAGTTTTACTCTCTGAAACTAGCTCTCAGATTACACAGCATGCATTTCAACTATCAAAGGCTACCTTATTTTTTGGGGTAGGAATAGCATCATCAGATGAAGATTCATAGTATCATTAGCTGGAAATTTCTTTTTCATACCTTATAGATCAACAAGTGCAATAAGAATCAGCTATTCTTTGGATATACTTCTCTGTGGTGGTGCCCAGACTATGGAATGCATTCCCCAGAGAGGTCTGCCTGGCGCCGACTCTGGTCTTTCTGGTGCTAGGTAAAGACCTTTTTATTTAGCCATCATTTTAATAATTAAGGATTTTAAACATTTTAAGATCTGATCAGAGTCACATTTTCTTTCTTTTCTTCTTTCTTTTTTCTTCCTTTCCTCCTTTTCTTTAGTTTTATGAAATGGTGGTTTTATGCTGTGCTTATTACTTCATGTTTTAATTATTGTTTTATTGTATTGTATTACTATTTTAACCTTTGTTTCATAATGGACGGGATAAAAATGTTTTAAATAAATAAATATACATATTGTATAGAATATGATGGGTTTGTGCATCTAAAACAGGAACAAATAGCATAGACAGTATCTTTGATTTAGTGCTCTAAACTATTTTATGCTGCAATAATATTCTGTTTACCTCTGTATTTGTCACTATATATAGCTTTTCATCTCTAGTTGCTTGTACAGGTTTCCTGATTATCATGCATAGGCTTTCAGCCAATGGAACTAATGGTGTCTGCCTTTTGCGTAAGCCGGGCACAAATATTCAGGGCTGGCTCTAGATTGATGAGCCCTGGGCAAAATGTTTTCTGTAAGGTCCTCTTGTTGACGTACTCCCTGAAACCCTGTGAGCTTATGGAGTATTGCTGAGTGGTAATGATGTAGAAGTCACACAACTGCCTGGACTACTTTGGATCACACATCACCTGTAGTCCTTCTTTGAGTGTGCCAGGAAAGGACTAAAACCAAAAACCAAAAAACAGGCCAGGGAACCCAAAGTAGTGTAGGTGGCAGTGCTTTATTATGTTGGCCTTCTGATGCTGTTTCTGCTGTCCTTGACCATTCAGGGTAGCTCAGAAGGTGTTCCTCTGTTTCTCCATGCCACCACCTGTACTGCTTTGGGCAGGTGGGGATGACAGAAGCCATGGGGAAAAGTCAGCAAGAAGAGAGCCACCACCATATGTACCCCTCTGGTTCTGCACCTCATTCCTATCACCACCACCCAACCAACATAGCACAGGTGGGAACATTTGTAGAATTTATTTATTTATTTATCTATTTATCTATTTATTTATTTTGAAACATTTCTATCCCATCTTTCTCCAAGTGGATCTCAAGACTGCTTACAACCAAAACCTAACAGCATATTAAAATACAAATACAATATATAAAAATAGACAATAAAATAACTCTAGCTATATGATAAAACAACCAACCAACCAACCAACCATTAAAATACTGGGTAAATAAAAAGGTTTCGGCCTGGTGCTGGAAAGAATAGCATGTCGGTGCCAGGAGTACCTCTCTGGGGAGCAGATTCCAAAGCCAGGTGCTTTCCCTTGTGTCACTGGCTGGACAGAGCACCCCCACAGCGATCATCCCTTTCCTGTCTCTAGGCTCTGCCCTTGCTGTAGACACTGGGAGCAGCGCCGGGAGCAGTGAAGAAAGGGTGGCCACATTGTTTTGTTTTATGATGCTTTATTCATTGCTGTTGGCTTCATCTTGGGTCTTTTTGGCACAATTTTTATTTTCTGTTTTAATAATTTGCTCTGTATGTTTTTAGTGCACACCACCTAGAAAACTTCAATTGTCAGGCAGTTTACGAATAACCAAATAGATCAAGGAGGGATAAAAATGTTCTTAAGATGCCTGTATCTCACTTGCACTTTTAGTTGTTCTATTGCATATTCAGTAGCTGAGCTGTCAAGTAACCATGACCAATAAAAACAATGCGACTAGGCCACAATGAAGAAAGCGTGACTAAGGCACACAGTGAATCAGCTTTATGACATCCTTCTGTGACAGTACAGAACTTTTCAGCTTTATGATACTGTTCTATAACATCTGCCTGTAGGACAAGGATAAGCAACCTTTTTGGGCCATTAACACACTGGCAATTTGGGCAACTTGCCAAAGTGTCTGCGAAAAGACAGTATAAGGCAGAGGTGGGGGTTGAGGCCATAAACTGAACAGCTCCTATTTTCAGCCCCAACAAAGCCTCTTTATACAGCGATACCAGTAAGAAAATGTGTTAAGTGTTTTTTTAAGTGGGAGTAGTTTTGGAGACTACCAAAAAAGGTGTCCAGGCATAAACTGGTATCTGCAGACATACACATTGCCTACTCATGTTGTTGGAAGAATGGAATGGCTTTTATAATACTAGATTATATGCGATATTTCCCTCTAGAAAAGTAGATCATAAAACTTTTTAGTAATTAGCTTGGGCTAGATGTTCTGCTGGCTTATGAACCAAAAGCTGCCTTGAGACTTCAGTAGTGGGCAGCATATAAACGGAAGGATAAATAATAAATAATAATCAAGGCATATAGAGTAGAATCTTCACATATTAATACTTTTAAATATCATTTCAATGGCATACAATTGTTTTCATGGTCAAAAGGAAATCTTGGAAAGTACAAACTGTGCTTGTTTTGGTGGAACGTTCAAAAGAAATTGAGCACTTGAGGGATTGAGGGATGAGAAAGCTATTTTCCATGGCTAAATTTATGATCTTAACATGTGAAAAAGTTTTACCTGGTATGAATGTTTTACAGATGTTTTTAATTAATTTTGTGATTTTGAAAAAGCAAAACTAACAGAAAAAAGAAAAATTAAGGACATAGTTTTCTTACATAATTTGACTGAATCTCTTATAGACCTTTCTATCTGCCAATGAAAGCCATGGAAATGTAACAGGTCCAACATAAATTATTTTTATAATTTATATATACTGTGTAGCAGCCCTATTTAAAAGCTTCAGCTATGCTGATGATGCATTAAAAACGTAAAGCAACACCAGTTTAATTGGAACCTTAAAAATTTGTTCAGATGGGTTTCTTGCTGTAGTGTATACAAACAAAAAAAACAGAGCTCCCCCTACACTTGCTGAAGTTTCAATACGCAGGTGCAAACCAGGTTGGAATCCATTGGTACTAAAGTTGGGCCCTATATACACTATAACTCTGCCATCCTGAGCATAGTGCCCTCTGTATGTATTGGACAACCATTTCCCATCATTCCCAGCCAGTACCTTCCTGTGCTGGATAGGAATGATGGGAGTTGTAGTGCAACAGATACTTGGTTGGGAAAAGCTGCCATATAATATTTTGGCTCAGTCAGTGGATGTTTAGGGTATCACTGACTGCTATACTTGGAATGCTGGGGAGAAGGTAGATGTATTACCCAGTTCAGACTGGTTTACGACATTGCAGTTCTGTTGGGTGACCATGAAGCAATACTGGAACTGAAGCACAGTGTCCATCAGAGAAGAGGACAAAATGGTTTGTCTTACAGCTGTGAGCTGTTTTTCAGAACATATTACAAGACATGGAACTCCTCACAGCCAGGTAGGGCTGGACAACAAGGTTAATCAAGAAAGTCCATCAGTGTGATTACAATAGGCTATGCTGCCAGCCTGCGCTAAGGAGATATTCTAGAACAGTGGCATTAAACAGAAGGAAATCAGCCACATGAGAAGCAGCTGAAAATGATGGAGTCAAAAGGTAAACAAACCCAACTGGTCAGATGAAGCTCCAAGAGAGTAGCACTACTGAATCGTATTTAAGAGATATAAAAGCTTCCAAGTATGGAGATGTTACCGTTGCTACCTAGGAAACACAGTCCTAATGTTCTGCAACTCAGGATGGGAAATTGAAAATGTACTGGAAAGGGCTCCTTTGTTCCCTCTCCACTCTGCATCTTAATTAGCAGACCCTCAGCCTCTGAAGAGAACCAGTGATGATGAAAAAGGAATTCACTTGCTGTACCTATTGGCAACAAGAGCTTTGTGGCTACTGACGCACACTGATTCACTCCAGCAGGGGGGAAAAATGCTTTCTTTTGAAAGGTAGATTAACTAATTAGCATTATTCATATTCAACATTATGGCAATAGCAACATAAGAGTTGGTTCCAGTAGCACAGTGTACATAGCCCTTGAAAGAGAAGGATCTCAGGTTTTGCATGAAAATTAATGGGAAAAACTAAGTTTTACCTTTTTAATCATCTCAGTCAGTCTCCTCTAACCTAATGCCCCCACGTTTTCAATTTCAAGCCCCATAGATCTCAGCCAGCATGGCCAATGGTCAAGAATGTTGGGAGCTGTAGTCCAGAAGAAATGGAGACCACCAAGTCTAGGAAGACTGACCTTAAACCTTTACCTAAATTACTGTGAGTATAAAAGACCAAAATAAAAATGCCTAAGCGTACTAGGAATCATATGCAAATATTTATCTTTTGTGTTAGCTTAACTGGGCAGTACAGGCTAATTCAATCACACTATGCATGACCCAAGTAACCTTTTACTGGTTTCATGACAAGCTGTAGAGCGGGAAGACTGGGGCAGTGCAAATTCAGGCACTTTTCAGAGAGGACATCCTCTGCCAGGTCACCAGTGTAATTGGGAGGCCCATAACATGAAAATAGTTACAGCTTTCCTACTGGATGTCTGTGAATGGAACTATCTGAATACCTGGCCAGAATCTCGGATCTAACAAAGGAATGTCAATAAGTGGCATGCTTCTGTGACAATCTGGTACAAACAGATAAATAAATATGCTTTTGCATTTACTTAAATGTGTTAAATGCAAGACATTTCCAAGTTTCTTACCCTCTTTTGCTTGCTGCTGTAGAACTCAAATCAATGTAAGAGAGCTTACAGCAGCTCCCTGCCAAAGCTTGCACTCCAGTGTCAGTCACCAATTTACAGTTGCTAACATCAAGGTACCTGTAAGAATCCAAAAACAGTACCAACAGTCCTGTTTGTGGGTTTCCCATGAGCAGCTGGTTGGTAATTGTGTGTACAAACTGTTAAACTACATATATTCCCTGGTCTGATTCTCCAGGGCTCTTCTCACCTCCTTATGCTCAGTTATACCAATCAGCTACCTATGCAGATCATGAAGAAATTGTTTGAAGTATATATAGTGTGTCCTATGTGGCCAGGTGTGCAGTGTTTGTGTGGTTGCTAGAAGACGGTATGAATCACCAGAATGTGAACTTCTTGAGGTTTTCCAATTCTTCCTTGAAATTGTTTAATCTTGTGTCCATATCAGATTGCAAGTTTGGTTTTTTCTTTTCATGCATTAAAATTACACATATTTTGTATTTTCACAAATGTATGCATAAGTTGAGCGCATAGTTAAAGTGTGTTTATGTACATTTTTCAAATGTATGCATTTTCATGCATATTTTCCAGGTATGTTTTAATATTTTTTCTGTAAATTTCACTGCAACCTCAGAAATAGAATCATAGTAGAATTGGAAGGAGTCAGAAGGCTATTGGATCCAACCCAGTGCTCAGTGCAGAATACCAAGTTAAACTATACCTTTCAGACAGCTGTCCAGTTGCAATGTGAATGCCACTAGTGTGGGAGAGCCCACAATCCCTAGGAAATTGGTTCTATTGCTGCACTTCTCTAACAGTCAAGAAATGGTTCCTGCTGTCTAGCAGGAATCCTGGCTTTCTGTAACTTGAGCCCATTATTCTGTGACCTGCACTCTGGGATGACTGAAAAGAGATCCTGTCCTTCCCCTTTGTAAGCCTTACAAAAGTACTTGCGGAGTGCTATCATCTCTCCCCTCAGTCTTCTCTTCTAGAGGCTAAACATGCCTGGTTCTCTCCTCATAAGGCTTTGTTTCCAGTCCCTGGATCACCTTGTTGCCCTCCTCTGAACCCATTCCAACTTGTCTGTATCTTTCTTAAACTGTGGTAACCAGAATAGGATGCAGTACACCAGATGAGGTCTAACCAGTGCTGAGTAATGGGGAACTAATACTTGATTAGATTTGGAAGTGATACTTCTATTAATGCAGCCTAGAATAGCATTTGCCCTTTTTGCAGCCACATCACACCGTTGACTCATATCCAGCTTATGATCTACAATTCCAAGATTCTTCTCACTTGCAATATTGTTGAGCCAAGTATTTCCCATCTTGTAATGATGCATTTGGTTTATTTGTCCTAAGTCCAGAACATGGCATTTGTCCCTACTGAATTTCATTCTGTTGTTTTCAGCCCTATTCTCCAACCTATCAAGATCACGTTGAATCTTCTATCTTCCGTGGATTTAGCTATTCCACCCAGTTTCCTGTCATCTGCAAATCTGATAATTGTTCCCTGATCTTCCTCATTCAAATCATTAATAAAAAGGTTGAAGAGCACTGGGCCTAGAACTGAACCCTGTGTACCCCACTTGTTACCTCTCCCCAGTAAGAAGGTGCCATTGATAAGCACTTTTTAAGTCCAATTCTGTAGCCAACTGTGGATCTACCTGATTGTTGTTCCATCTAGTCCACTTTTTGCTAGTTTGTTAATCAGGTTATCATGGGGCACTTTGTCAAAGCTTTGCTAAAGTCAAAATAGCTTATGTCCACAGAATCCCCACAATCCATCCAAGGAGGTTACCCAATCAAAAATGAAATCAAATTAGTCTGGCAGGATTTGTTTTTGAGAAGTCCATGTTGGCTTCTAGTAATCACTGCATTGTTTTCAAGGTGTTTGCAGAGTGACTGCTTTATAATCTGTTCCAGAATTTTCCGAGAAATTGACATCAGACTGACTGGTCTGTAGTTCCCAGAACATGGACTTTAATTCCATGTTCAATTTCAGAAAATGTGAACTGGTTAAATTCTGGTCAAAAATGAACTCACACAAATTTATCATCATCTCTGGTTACTCGGTATTTTGAATATACAATAAACTGATTCAGCTTTCATACATGTGAACTCTACTTGGTTCTTGAACGTATATTATATCCATTGTTCACAAAACATTGAATCATAAAATAATTAAATGTCTATGGGCTATAACATCATCTTAAACTATTGAAATAATGGCATCCCTTTAAAAGCATCCAAGAACAAATGCATTTACAATGGACTATCTTCAAACATACCTGATTTTTGGTAAGTAAGTGCTAATTTCCATTAAACTGATATCAGTTACTTGAGAGCAAGAACTGAGAATCAAACATTCCAGTTCAGGACATTTCTTCACCATAAAATGAACAAAACAGTCCCTCACCTGCAGCAAAAGAGAAAGCAAGAAATAGGAAGATTTTTATGACTGTCCTTTGAAAGGAACGGCAGAATTATTCATATATGGCTGAAGAAATTTCATGCTGTGTCTACCTTCCTGACAGAGTAAGCCAAAAGGTTCTCATATATCAACACTAAACTATGATATATTAACATTCAATATATGTTAGGCAGCTGTTGCTGTTTTATATAGCTGAAGGATATTTCTCTTCAGCTACTCTTTTGATATAGTCCCATATTTATAGTGCCTTGCAGAATTATTCACTTCTCCCCTTTAACTTGTCCATGTTTTGTTGTTTTACAACCTGGAATTGAAATGGATTTAATTGGCACTGTTACCACTTGATGCAAACAAGATACTCAACACTGTAAGGGCTCAAATTATTTTTATTTTGACATTAAATTTAAATAAACAAAAAAACTCTGATACTTGTTGGTTGCGTAAATGAATCAAAACTTGCTTAGTAGAACCTTTGGTGGCAATTACAGCTGCAAGTCTTCTTGAGTAAGTCTCTGTCAGCTTTGAACATCTGGATCCGACAATGTTTGCCCATTCTTTCTGCAAAAACTGCTCCAGCTCTGGGGACTGTTGGCAAACAGCAAATTTCAAAACTTGCCACAGATTCACAGTCAGACTGAGGCCTGATTTGACCAGGCCTTTCTATGACATTTAGGTCCTTATTTTTAAATCATTTCAGGACTACTTTGGCTGTGTGGTTACGGTCATTGTCCTGCTGGAAAATTAAACTCAGTCCCAGGCCTTGCAGACTAAAGAAAGTTTTCCTCTAGAATTGTCCTGTATTTGGTTCTATCCATCTTGACCACAATCTTTGTTGGTTTCCCAGTGCCTGACCAGGAAAAGCAGCCCGACAACGATTGACTGATCTTTTATCCCACCCCATTACCCATAAGGCTGCTCACAACATGATCCTGCTGCTACAATGTTTCAATGTGGGGAGGGTGTTCTTAGATCAATGAGCACTAATTGCTTTGTGCCTTACAAAGCTTTTTGCCGTGAAGCCCAAAAGTTCAGCTTTGGCCTCATCAGACCAGAGAACCTTTTTCCAGAAGTTTGCTGGGTCTCCCATATAGCTCTCTGTAAACTCCAAATAGGCTTTGATATGGGTTTGCTTCAGTAATGCCTTTTTTTCTTGCCAACTGCTCCAGAAAACACAGCTTTACAGAACCTCCAGATGGTAGTTGCCCTGTTGATGTTTTCTTCCATCTCAACTCCAGACTTCTCTCGTTCCTTCACAACTACCAATGGTCTCTTGGTCGCTTCTCCTGTGTAATTCTATCCTTATTCCGTCCTGGAGTTTTGAGGTCAATGGCCTTCTCTAAGCAGAATAGTGATTCAGCCACCTTCTTCCCATTTGGTAATAATGGATTTAATGGTGCTCCAGGGGATGTTCATAGTTTGGGATTTTTTAAAGAATCGAACTATGATTGGTGCTTCTGCACTGCTTTATTCCAGAGTTTTCATAGTTCCTTGGTCTTCATGATGCTGTTTATTTAGATATGCTCTCCAATGAACTGTGAGGCCTTCCATAAAGAGATTTACGTAAGTGTATCATGTGGCACTGGCATTGCACCCTGATAGACTCCATTTAACTACAATATGTGACTTCTGGAGGCAGTGAGTGACACCAGAACTTAGGCATCTCACAGCAAATGCTTATGCAACCAACAAGTGCCAATTTATTTCATTTTTGTTTACTGAAAATTTGTACCTCAGTAAAATATTTTGCAACTCCACATTGTCATATACATCAAATGGTAACAATGTCAAGTACATCCATTTCCAGGATGTATCAAAACAAAATGTGGAAATGTCAAAGTAGGGTGAATACTTCTGCAAGGTACAGTATATCCAGAGATTCACTAATCCAGATTAATTCACTGTAATTATTCTGTTTAATAATTCAAACACTTAAGTATATTTAGGCTGCAATCCTATACCCATTTACCTGGGAGTAAACCTCAGTGAAATCAACAGGACATACTTCTGAGCAAATGCAAACAGAATTGATCTGTTAATCTCATAATTCTGGCCACAAAATCCCTAAAATCTATTTAAAAAAAAATTTAACACCTTCTGCCCTCCCAAGTTACTTTCCAAAGACGAAAAAGAAATTAGATTAGGTTAAAATATGAAGGAGGTTATAGCTATTTACAAAGCACCTGAAGTCAAGTAATTAAGACTTGTATAAAAATTGCACCAAATTTTAAAATAAACAGACTAAGCTCATGGGTTTGTATTATATAATGAAAAACAGATTCAGGAAGAAGGAAAAGTAAAGTAAAAGAGAAGGCAGGTCAGTGACAGAAAGCCAGGTAAATAGGGGTGTGAGTGACTGTGTTTAAAGGTGCTTGAAAGAAGTAGCAGAGACAGAAAATCAGATGTGAGTTGAAAGTGCATTCCACTGGCAAGGAAGTGTATAAAGAAAAGGTTCAGGAGCAAGGAAGATAATTGTAGGCTTAACTAAAAGCTTGATGCCAGTAAAATATGGAGCAAAGGTCCCAGGGATGAGCATATTGAAAGCAAGGATACCTGTAGGAAGAACAGGAGAATGGAAACACTTGAAAGTTAAGCACAAGCTTAAGGAAAAAGTGAGGAAGTCAGTGAATAGTACAAAGGAATAATATGCTTCAACTGGTGCACTGTTGTTGGAAAAAGTGCATATAGTCAACCTGTTCTGCACCAGTTGCACTGGCTGCCCATTTACTTCAAGACTCAGTTCAAGCTGGCTGTTTTAGAGCTTTGCACAGCCAGGGACTCCTGTGCTTCAAGGACTATATTCCCTGGATAAGCCCATTCACAAGTTGGTATCTAGGGAGCAGGATGGTCTCCAAGAGCTTTGAGGCAGGTTCACACACAAACAGCTGGAATAGCTTGGAGCTGGCTACTCTGAAAACATGGAATTTCCTGTGGAAAGAGGTGGAGAAAAAAGCTACACCTTTGTCACCTTTTTAAAAGATGGGGATTTTTTAGTAAAGCTTTTGACCGAGGTTCTGCTTAGCTGCCATCATTTTCTGAGTAGACTGGAATTTTAAAAAAGGAGCTCAGAATAAAACATTCTGGTTACACTGATGAACTCCTAGGTAATTAGAGTAGTGTCTATACGGTAGTACATTGAGACCAAGTCCTGCTCTAAAATGTACTCCTCCTTACTACTAATCGGCATCTATCTGATTGTAAAAACAGAAAAGGATTTCTTCTACCTCCAAATTATCATCATTATTATATCATTTCTGAATTTATTTCTATATCACCCAATAGCCAAAGCTCTTTGGGCAGTTTGATTTGTTCGGATCAAAAGAATTCATGTTATCTATCTTTATGAATCTGGCTGCAGAAGAAGCAAATAAACTCAGTATTCAGTTACAAAGTCAGGTGAAAGATGTTGAAGCATCTTTTCCATCTCTTTCTAGTCTCTGTGTTCTCTTCTGATTATCTGACTTAGCACTAAAGCCAGCCCTTCTTTTCATCTCTTCTTTTGCATGGCATACTTCCTGAGGAGAGTGTCCATGGAGCCCAGCTTTTACAGAAAATAGATAGGAGGATTAGGTTATTTGTTAGGTGCCTAGACTGTAACTACTATTGATCCTTTAAGGGTCCAGACTGGGAGACTTTTAGTACATGTGACCTGTACCTCCTTCATGGATCACTGCCTTGTCGTGGCGAAGGGGCTTGCGTAGCTCAATGAAGCTATGAGCTATGCCATGCAGGGTCACCCAAGACGGACAGGTCATAGCAGAGAGCTCTGACAAAATGTGATCCACTGGAGTAGGAAATGGCAACCCACTCCAGTATCTTTGCCATGAAAACCGCATGGACAGTACCAACAGGCAAAAAGATATGATGCTGGAAGATGAGCCCCTCAGGTCAGAAGGTGCTACTGGGGAAGAGCACAGGGCTAGTACTAGTAGTGCCAGAAAGAATGAAGCAACTGGGTCAAAGCCGAAAGGACACTCAGTTGCCGATGTAGCTGGTGGTGAAAGGAGTCCGATGCTGCAAAGATCTGTACTCCATAGGAACCTGGAATGTAAGATCCATGAATCAAGGCAAGCTGGATGTGGTCAAACAAGAGTTGACAAGACTGAATATCGACACCTTAGGAATCAGTGAACTAAAATGGACAGGAATGGGTGAATTTAATTCAGATGACCATCAAGTATACTACTGCGGGCAAGAAGAGTACAAAATGAAGCAGGGCACAGGCTGGTAGAATTTTGTCAAGAGAATACGATGGTCATAGCAAACACTCTTTTCCAACAACCCAAGAGACGACTCTACACATGGACATCACCAGATGGTCAACACAGAAATCAGATTGACTATGTGCTCTGCAGCCAAAGATGGAGAAGCTCTATACAGTCAGTAAAAACTAGACCAGGAGCTGACTGTGGCTCAGATCATGAGCTTCTGGTTGCAAAATTTAGGCTTAAGTTGAAGAAAGTAGGCAAAAGCACTAGGCCACTCAGGTATGACCTAAATCATATCCCTGAGGTGACAAACAGATTTAAGGAATTAGATCTCATAGACAGAGTGCCTGAAGGATTTTGGACGGAGGTTCGCCACATTGTACAAGAGGTAGCAACTAAAACCATCCCAAAGAAAAAGAAATGCAAGAAAGCAAAATGGCTGCCTGAGGAAGCTTTACAAATAGCTGAGGAAAGAAGGGCAAGGAGAAAGGGAAAGATACACCCAATTGAATGCAGAATTCCAGAGAATAGCTAGAAGAGATAAGAATGCCTTCTTAAATGAACAGGGCAAAGAATTAGAAGAAAACAATAGAATAGGGAGGACCAGAGATCTCTTCAAGAAAATTGGAGATATGAAGGGAATATTTCATGCAAAGATGGGCATGATAAAGGACCAAAATGGCAGGGACCTAACAGAGGCAGAAGAGATTAAGAAGAGGTGGCAAGATTACACAGAAGAACTATACAAGAAAGAGCTTAACGCCCCTGATAACCACGATGGGGTGGTCACTGACCTCGAGCCAGACATCCTGGAATGTGAAGTCAAATGGGCCTTAGGAAGTCTGAGCAACAACAAAGCTAGTGGAGGCGACAGTATTCCAGCTGAGCTATTCAAAATCCTAAAAGACAATGCCGTAAAAGTGCTACACTCAATATGCCAGCAAATTTGGAAAACTCAGCAGTGGCCTCAGGATTGGAAAAGGTCAGTTTACATTCCGATCCCAAAGAAGGGCAATGCCAAAGAATGTTCAAACTACTGCACCACTGCACTCATTTCACTTGCTAGCAAAGTTATGCTCAAAATTCTACAAGCTAGGCTCCAGCAGTATGTGGACCGAGAACTACCAGAAGTACAGGCAGGATTTCGAAGAGGGAGAGGAACTAGAGATCAAATTGCCAACATACTCTGGATCATGGAGAAAGCTAGGAAGTTCCAGAAAAACAGCTACTACTGCTTCATTGGCTATGCTAAAGCCTTTGATTGTGTGGATCACAACAAATTGTTGCAAGTTCTTAAAGAGATGGGAATACCAGACCATCTTATTTGTCTCTTGAGAAACCTATATGCAGGTCAAGAAGCAACAGTGAGAACTGGACACAGAACCACTGATTGGTTCAAAATTGAGAAAGGAGTTCGGCAAGGCTGTATACTCTCACCCTGCCTATTTAACTTACATGCAGAGCACATCATGAGAAAGGCGGGGCTAGATGAATCACCAGTAGGAATTAAGATTGCTGGGAGAAATATGAACCACCTCAGATATGCAGATAATACCACTCTCATGGCAGAAAGTGAAGAGGAACTAAAAAGCCTCTTGATGCGGGTGGAGGAGGAGGGCGCAGAAGTTGGCTTGAAACTCAACATTAAGAAAACTAAGAGCATGGCATCCGGTCCTCTCACTTCCTGGCAGATAGATGGGGAAGAAATGGAGGTAGTGACAGAGTTTATTTTCCTGGGCTCCAAGATCACAGCAGATGGGGACTGCAGCCAAGAAATTAAAAGACACTTGCTCCTGGGGAGGAAAGCTATGGCAAATCTAGACAGCATACTAAAAAGCAGAGACATCACCCTGCCAACAAAAGTGTGTATAGTCAAGGCTATGGTTTTCCCAGTTGCAATGTATGGCTGTGAAAGCTGGTCCGTAAGGAAGGCTGAGCGCTAAAGGATTTAGGCCTTTGAATTGTGGTGCTGGAGGAGACTCCTGCGAGACCCTTGGACTGCAAGGCTATCAAACCGGTCAGTCCTAGAGGAGATCAACCCTGACTGCTCTTTAGAAGGCCAGATACTGAAGATGAAACTCAAATACTTTGGCCACCTAATGAGAAGACAGGACTCCCTGGAGAAGAATTTAATGCTGGGAACAAAAGATGGCAAAAGAAGAAGGGGACGGCAGAAGATGAGGTGGCTAGACGCAGTCACTGAAGCAGTTGGTGTGAGCTTGGGTGGACTCCGGGAGATGGTGGAAGACAGGAGGGTCTGGAGGAATGTTGTCCATGGGGTCATGATTTATTTATTTATTAAAACATTTTTATGCCGCCCCATTCGCCGAAGCCTCAGGGCGGCTTACAACAATTAGTTAAATAATTATAATTAAAAATATAAACATTAAAATAAAATACATACAATATAAAATGATGGGTCGGACACAACTTCGCGACTAACAACAACAACAACAAACAGACAACAAAAGTAATCTAGACAGATGACAGAGAACAGAGATAGAAATATGTGAGAGGGAGACAGTGCACTTACCATACTGAGACCCGTACAGTTGAGACTAGTTAATTTTCTCATTGAGTTTACTATTTTTTTCAAACAGTCCTCAGTAATCTTATGAACTTTTCCAATATTCAGAACCTTTATATTTGGACACTTCAAAGCAACTGATTTCAAGCATTTGGAAGTAATAGCATGGCAGCCAAATATTTCCAGTTTCTTAAGGCTGAAGAATACAAGATATTGTCAAGAAAATTCACCTTGTCCTTCAATATTGTAAGTTCAACATTCATCAAAAGAGTTCTGTATTGTATCTGCCCAGAGCATTAAAAATATTCTGCACCATATGGGTACCGTGATAGTATTTATTGCTGAACTTCAACATGAAAGTAATATATAAAACAGAACTAGCTACAGTTTCCAGTGTCACAAAACTGCAAGGCATCACATCCAATTAAACTTTCCCTGTTTGGAATTTGTATTTTATTTTGGTATATGAAGAATCAGATACAGAATCATGACTCTAGGTACTGCCATATATTACATTAAGACCTGGTACAAACATAACAATGTCAATCTTTTAACCATGATTAAGAGACAAAGAGCAATTGTGGATTTGCATGCCCCTTTAGCTTCCTTGCTTCCTTCCTTTGCCAGATTTAACCATGAAATAATGTTATTTCAATGTCAAGACAAACTCTGGTTAACACTAATCATGTTCTCACCTTAATTTTATTTTACTGTATATATTTTAATTGTCATTGTTTTAATGTATTTTGTATTCAATGTTGTAAGCCGCCCCGAGGCCTTGGCAAGGGGCGGCATAGAAATGTTTAAATAAATAAATAAATAAATAAATAAATAAATAAATAAATAAGAATTTGAGTCTGCTTATGACTTTAACTACTACTGGGCTAAAGCTTAGTTTTAGCATTTTGAAAAACACTCCCTGTAGATCAAAATATCTTTGGGAGACTAAATGCTAGAGATTTTGAGTGGGGGTGGGTATTCTTTTAAAAACAGGATGGCTGAGGAATGGTTTGTTTACAGGGAGAAAGCTTTACTGCTGCTTGAAGCAGAATCAAAGCTTTTCCCACCTGTTGAAAAAGAACCCTGTTTATAAAAACAACAAAACCACCTGTCTTTAAAGGTAAGCCCATTCCACATGAAAATCTGAGAATACCCCCATTGAAAGTCACCAGTATTTCCTTCCAACTCCACAAGGGAGTGAATAGCCATGTATTTCAATCTAGTCTTTATGCTAGTATCAGAGGAGATGTATAGTCAAATGTCAGTGCTCAAGGGAAAGTGACACTAAGCTTAAACCCTGTACCTCCTTACCTCAGATTAACCCGCATCGCACACACTGCATACAGTAAGCCTGCAATCCTAAATACTGTCCCCAAGTTTGGATGGGGGGGGAGGTGGTTGTCTTAGATATATTTGTGGTTCTTCCACTTTTACAGGGGTCCTGTGCCCTTAACCCCACAAATGTGGAGAGCCAACTATGTGATATGACTTACATACAAATCTGACTTAAAGATGAATTTCCCTTTTCTCAGGAATGGAAGTTGTTCATAACCCAGGGACTGCCTGTACACTAAATAGAGAGTAAGTGTCATTGACCATAGTTGGATTTACTTCCAAGAAAACATGCACAAGAAATACACCTCAGATTGTGCTCCACATCATACATGAATCAAAAAAATGTTTGTTTGTTTGTCTGTTATATTCATATACTGCCCTTTAGCCCACAGGTGCTTTACAAATATTAAAAATCATAAATATAATCATAAAATACTCATGGGAAAAGAAGAGAAATTGAATATACTTTACTGTGGCTAGTTCCTGATCTTTTATTAAGGCAACAACTATGTATTGGGGCACATTTGTATTTTATTCTTTTGCTTCTTGAGCGCCTCTGATTTGAGTGCACTTTCTGCTCCAGAGACCCCAACCTTTTCGGTTCAGTGGGAATGTCTGGAACTCGGAAAGAATGGCAGAGGTGCTCTCACGATGGCGGTGGGTAGGCACAGCTGTCATAAAAAAAGTGTTTTTTTTCCAGAAGGCAAACTGGTGAGACCAAATGAACAGTAACTTGCTCAAGAACCTAAAAACAAGGCCAGGATGGGGACCTGAACTTTAAAATGAAGGCTACTCAGTGGTGCTGGAGACAGAACTTGGCTTTGCAGCATGCTGGTAAGGCATAAAATAACAATTAGGAAGAGCTTACTGAGCTCCAAGAGAGATTCCTGTGCTGGAGACCTAGCTGTAGGCTGTACGCATAAAGTTAAAACCATTTTTTGTGGAGCAATCTTGGAAAAACAGCAGACAGAAAACAGGAAAATAGATTACAGAGTATTTATTAGTTACTTCTCCTGTCCATATTGCTCCCTTCATGCTTTAAGTAGTTGTGTTACGTTTCCCTGCAGACACTGTAGCAGCCATGTTTGTACTCTGTCTTGGCACACAAATTCACTGCATGGTTTTACTGTACTCAGCTAGAGCCTTCCATATCATTCAAATGCATCCACCACATGAAAACGTATCAGCAAGATGAATCATTGCACTGTGCTGTGCTTTAACATTTTACAACAGAAAGAACAGTAATGCCAGAATCAGTTTATAGAATAAAATAAAACAAGGTATGAACAAAATCTTTTTAGAAATCAAGGCTAGGATTGCATAACCATTAAGATTTTAAAAATTGTTTTTTGTATCACGTCATTCTATCATTTTACAGCTGTGACAATTAGGAAACTAAATGTACAGTGATAGCAGTGCCCAGAGAGTCTTGGCTTTTGGGCAATATAAAAATGAATTAAATAAATACTATAAAAGTTGGTGCTAGAGGAAAGAAGCCAGTATAACACTATAAGAAACTCCTCTAGCCTCCATTTCACTTCTATTTGCAATGGTTATTGGTGCCATGGTGGATCAGGAATGAGGTGTAGAAGTGACACAACAAGGGCTTACTCAGCATACTTGGAAAATTATAGCTTGATCCTATGAGCTACTACCACAATACAATGGTTAATGCTGCAAAGGACCAAAGTAAATAGAACACAGTAAAAACTATCAAAACAGAATAAGAAACCTGAAAACCATTGCACAATTTTCAGGGTCCAAAAGAATAAACAAAAAGCATGACCACAACTGCCCCTTTTTGAGGCTCTGAGAAAGCCCCTACGACAAACAAATAGGAGTGGCAATTACAGCAGGGACACAGAGATAACAGCTTCCTCTGTAAAGGATGCTGGGATTGGTGCTGGAACTGGCTGGAAGATGGGAGGGGAAAAGAAGGGAAGAACAATTACCTGTTACATGTATCATGGGTTCTTCAGCAAACAGTCATCCCACTGTGGCTTACTTACAAGAGGGGTTAGAATGATGTGTGAACACTCCCATACAGAGTGTGCATGAATGCATGTTTTTTCAGAGCAATTTAAAGCAACACCCACATTACAAGTAGACCACACAATCTTCTTTCACCCCAATTATGTGGCATGTGCTAGACATGATAAAATCTTCCATTTTTTTGGCTATTGTCAGGAACATTGACTATATCTGACTCATTTTAGCTACTGCAGATGAACCATTCTGGTCCAAGAGGCTATTTAGCTGATCAAGTCTTAGGACACTCAATTGTGTCCAGTGAAATGTATCTGAGCTCACACAAGATTGCCTGGGAGATGTTCTGTGCACTTTTTCTAATCAATCTGTTACCAGCTCCACTTCTTTGCTCCCTTTGACAGCTGAGACAAGCAAGGCAATTGACCAGGCAAAACTGCATGAATTAGATACTTACACACTTGCAAAAAAACTGACCAAACAGTAGTTTTTTAAAAATGACAAACACATTGGTGCAATATTTTGAGACTGAAAAAATGACAATAATTTTAAAAGCATGATAAAGTCCAAACTGCTGCTTTGGTTTTGGTGCAGGTGCCATCACTGCTTGTGGGAGACTGCAAAGAACAGTGGAGAGCAGTTTGCCCCTTTGGCTGAGCAGCTGGCTAGCCAATCCTCACAATGGACAATGAGATTGCTCCCTCTCAGGTTTAAATCATATGATGACCCATCTGTGAATGATTTTTAAAAGAAGCCATGTGTTCTTAATATAGCTCGTTCACAAAAAAAAAAAAAAAAAGCCACCCCACCAAAAGCATTCTAGGTTTGGATAACATGACAGTTCACTATGGCTAGCAACCCATGATGTGAGCCATCCAAACCAGATCATAATCTGACACAGAATAAAACACAAACAATTATGAACACACCCATAACTGTATGTATATATACACACAATACCCATATAGTTAACATTGCATCTTACCTTCCAGATTTTACTCCCTGACTGTTTGATACTTATTGATTTGTTACTAAATCTATTGGAAACTAAACTTCATAAGATGTATTATTTTTATGTGCTATAAGAAATATAATGGATTCTGTTAATACGTAAGACTCATTTGTGGAAGACTCTCATGTGCATAAGTACAAGTAATTGGAGAGAGGATTAACATCATGTGTAAATATTTATTTTATTTATTTAGCAAACTTATATGCTGCCCCATTCGCCTAAATATCTTTAGAATCGGTTCTTAGCTTATATTTAGGATGCAAAGCAAGGCCACCATAACTCATTAGCATGTCCAGATGCTACATTTGGAAAAGAGAATGAGTATAAATTTCTGCTTTAATAAAAGATGGCTTAATAGCATGCACTATGCTTTATGAAAACAAAGCTTTCAGTTCAAATCATAGAATCATACAGTAGTAGAGCTGGAAGGGGCCAGAAGGCCATCAGGTCCAACCCCCTGCTAATTCAGGATGGTAAGTTACACCATCCCAAATTCCAACCCCACCTTAGGTTCACTGAAAATTTCAAAGAAGCCATGGCCTCCCAGCCTCAGCTCTACATAAAACACTGCCAATAATACTACAGGCCTGCCTTACATGGTCAAAAACGTAGGCATATAAGCACTTAATAAAAACACTTAAATACTATCACACATGTAAGAACCTAAAAGCCATGCTGGATCAAACCAAAGGTCCATCCAGTCCAGCTCTTTGTACATACAATGGCAAATCAGATGCCTAGAGTATTGCTCAAGCAGGATGGATGCAAGAGCTCTGCCTGCTCAAGTTCCTCACCAACTGGTGTATGTGGGCATGGCACCTCTGGTAAAGCAAATGGCCCACAAGGCTAGTAGCCACTGAGAGTTTCCTCCCTCTTGAATCTGTCCAATCCCATTTTAAAGCCATTCAGATTGGTGGTCATCACCACTTCCTGTGACAGCAAATTCCATTGTGTGACGAACAGCTTCCTGTTATCCCACCTGAAACTCCCATCAATCAGTTTCAAAGGATCCCCCCGAGTGCAAGGGTTATGGGTGATGATGGTAATGATGATGATATAACAATAATACACCAAGCTAATTATGGAAACAGGTCTTCAGCCTGTTCATGTGAAGACCAAAAGTGGGGAGGTGATGTGGCCTCAGACACACACTCTCTCATCTCGAACATCCACATCCCTTCAGTTCTTGACCTGAATGCTCTGAGTGGGGAGGTCTCTGGACATGCAGAAGACTCCACACAATGGGACTCCCTGCTCCTCAGGGTTCTCAATTGCGTGGAAGATTTATTTGCAGTCAAATGGACCCAAGCAGAAGTTCCCTTCAGACTTCTGCACACAACACAGGAACACATGACACAACCCAAATGAGCAATGTGGGTTTGAAAGAGAAGATGCATTGCAGATCATCTTTAAAGCAAGGAAGCATCTAGTGAGGCAACCAGGAGCAGGGGTCTAAGTAAAATATTAGATGCTCTAGTTCATGGCTGGCTTATACCTGGCAAAATAAATATAGATGGTACAATTTGCAGGAAGGGAAAGGAAAATGAGCAATGCTTTGAGAGAGGTTGTCTATCATGTGTTAGCTATTGTAAATAGTGATATTTAAAAAATGCAAATGCTTCACATTGTATTAAGTACATATTCATGAAATAGAAATTTTAACAAAATGTATGATAGAAATTTGAAGAAAATGTATGATAGGGTTAAAATTAACTTCAGAAGTTCCAGAATTAAGCATCTTGCTGCCCTACTCAACCACCTGTTCTTTGTGTGTGTTGCAGCCAGCCTGAGACAGATATTATTTAAATAGACATCTCTAGGCAAAAAATAATAAGCAGGCCAGGCAAATACTGTACAGTCAAGTTGTCTTGAGACATGAGTAGGCATCCTTAAAAAAACAACAACAATCTGTCATGTTGATTTCAGTGATTGCTCCAAAACCTTACACATTCAGCTTTAATAGCTTCAATATTTTGGCACAGAATCTGTCCAGTGTGTATTTCCAAGCAGTAACTCAAGTCCAATATGAAAGTTGTTACCACTGAAGTTGAATGTCTGTGCTAATTTAAGGTACCAGATTTTAGCTCTAGAACAGATTGTGAGGGCAATTAGCAAAATAGAAAAAAAAAGAAAAAGAAACACTGCAAAGGGAGTTTAATGATTATATGTAGCCAAGTCTGTCACAGCCTCCCAGGCATGATAGCCAGTCATGATGCTTCCTTTTTCAGATGAAGAATATCTCTAGTTTGCAGATGCTGGAGATTAACAAATTAGACTCATGCCCTGCCTGTCAATTACCCTGAAGACTCTCTTGGCACCACTTGCCAGGCAGGAGGCCGAATCAGATGGGCTACTGATCCAACCCAACAGGTGTGAATCTCCTCCTCTTCCCACTATCAGTGGCTGAATTAGAAGTTAACACATATATCTGTCTTTTAAGGTAATTGTTCTATGCCATTGTTCTATGCAATTTAAAGATTGCTAGGCACATCCTCTCCTCTAAGCAGAGAATAACTTCTAACATCAACTAAGAACAATCCTTTCAATGTAACATATGTATAATATGTCCATAAGATGAGCACAAATTATATAATATTATCTGCCTTTCTGTTAAAACTACCTGAGATGGTTCACAAAGAGAGAGCGAGAAGTATTTTGGAGCCTGTGACTCAATTCACCAAAACCATATTTCATTCCATTTTTACCCCATCTTTCTTCCTTTATGAAATTCATGATGAGTATGAAAGCTCTGTCCAGACACTGACCTGTCCTAGATCAGTTTAGTCTCAGCAAGAGTACTACATTATGTGCCTTCAGACCATGCCTTGGAGACCCTTCATCTCAGTACCTCCTGCAAAAAATGCCACACCTACGTTTATTGCCTGTGCGTAAATTAGATGTTGTCATTGGTATTTCAATTATATCCTGTTACATTATCGTCTACATGCTATTTCTTGTTGATTTTAAATGTGTTGGACTTGTAGCAAGGCTTAAACTCTTTATGGAAGGGATAAGATAAAACCCCAAAGTAATAGATAAATAATTCATGCTGATGCATTTCACAGGACTTGGGCAGTTTTTGTTTCTGTTTTTTTGAGACCCGACTTCCTCGTCAACATAAAGACATTTACTTAAAAATGTGCAACATGCTACATGAATGTTATAAGACAGATTTTTCCTAAAGAAAAGGAGGCCTAATATTACTCCATATGTAAGTGTTATGACTTATTCATGTTCTCTTTGTCAATACAGGAGCTGTAGGCTGTATCCCAAACAGCCAATTAACAGACAGGTTCAAACTGCTATGAATTAAAGCAAAGTGCTCAACTGATGACAACATTATTAACATAAAATAAGGCTTCCAACATGCAAATTCCTACTCCTCTTTCACAGACCACAAGCCTAGAAATTTACATACTAGGTAATGTCAAATGCTCTTATTTTATGTGTCAGCACTGTTACCAATCTAATTTATAAAGGTGCAGGGGATCGGCATCTATACTTTTATCATCAGGCTTCAAAGGGAAAAATAATTCACACTGCACTTTGTTAATAAAAGCTTTAAATTGGCACAGTGAAGGTACTTTACCCTCACCAGTTTTGCTTTCTGGGACATGGTCTCAAAATTCCAGATATGGGCACATCCCAACTTTAGGACCACTGTTCTTATGTGTAGCCTAGATTGTGCATTCCGTGACTATGTTTGGAGCTGCGTGGACCATGAGTGCAATGACGGATGCTTGATGAGTGTAATCCATATTGTTCCTTCCTCACTAACCTGCCCCACCCAATAACGTTTTAAAAATCTATCACACGTCACAAATAAGTATTTGAGAATTTTTCTACAGTAAATTCATGCATCAATGGAAGCATGTTTGCAATGCAAAGCTTCAGTCCTAGGATAGATGCTAAAAGAGAGAAAGAGCTGTTTTCTGTCTACACTAAGTGACCACTAAAACATCAATGTATCAGTTAGCAAGGGGTTTGATTTCCAAGTCACTTAGCATGATTGCCAAGCATGCTTCATCACTGGCACCCCTCCTCCTAGAAATGGACAATGTGTGAATAGTACCAACAAGAAAAGCAAAAACAATACACGCAATGCTTAATAGAGAGAGGAAGGGAGAAACACGGGCTTGTGAGCCATATAAAACCCTGATCATGCAACAAGTAGTTCCTACTTGTCTTTCACTGCGCAGTTTCTGCTGCAATATTAATTACCTTTTCCCATGGTTTTCAACCAAGGTAGTGACTGAATCATCTGTAATCTGGCATCCATTGGCAGAAAGGCACTGCAAGCTAAAACACAAGGCAACAGCAATTACTGCCATTTTGTTATACAATCCAACAATACACAGCTTATTGATGCCTATGTCTTACGCTGTACACAGATATTATCTCTGTGTAAGAAAACATTTTTATAATGCAAGAAGGGTGGTATAAATTCCAGGGAGTGGGTAGACTGGCATCTAGCAGTGGATCTCGGGGTGTTCATTGTTTTAGTTATCTTGGCCTTAAGATAAAGCATCATACAAGCATTCTTTTCATGCAAGGATGTACTTATTGTTCTAGAGAACAACGTCTTCTTCGTAAGTTATAACTCAAAGCCTACCTGAGGTGAATTTCAGCTGAGAGAGTTTAAGTATTCACACAGTCCCTTTCCGATCAGTGAGATTACCATGTTTCAACATTTTCCTGTATGTTCCATGTCTCAGACTTCAAACTGCACTTGTCTCTTGTATAATATTTAAACTTAGTAGTTATTATAACTGGACTCTTCCCTTGTTTTTTTGCTCAGTATTTGGGATGATTTTTCCTACCTTCTAGAAGTTTTTATGAGGGCCATGACTCCTGAATCAGTGGCTCCTGTCCAGCTTATATCTACCATTGTCAACTTATGGCAAAAGGCACTTGCATGAATTAAAACAATGTCCCCTCTAAAGCCAGGACCACTGCAGCTTTTTATGTTCAATTCCTGAGTGCAAAAGAAACAAATAGGAATTTTGATGGTAGAAATAAAACAAACATTTTTGCTTTTAAAGTTTTAACATTACTAAAATATCCTATAATTCTTATAGTGCAGTTATAAGAAAGTAGGAAAGTCTTTTTCTTTTTACTTTTTTAAAAACTGAAAACTTCTGATTAGCAGGTAAGCCATCTCTCTTTTCAGCATGTTTTTATTCTATTTGTAATCTCTTTCACCTCTTAGCTCTGAGGTTGATGTCCTGTAACTTTACCATCAGTGATGAACTATTAAGAAGGACACTAGGCTCCCCTTAGGCTCTGAATACCAATATTCATGAAACAATATTCATTTAAAAGACAAGGACATGTGGCCATGTGGTGCCCTTTACTCCTTCCCCTCTGCTAGTAATTTCCTATGACTTTTTTATTCTCTAAGTTCAAATATTCCAGAGTTCAAACACTAAAATCTAGATAAGATTCTTTCAAAGGCTGAACAATGCTTCCAAGTTCAAACTGCAGGTGCAGTGAAAAATATGCTTTTCAATCCTTTCTCAGTGTGATTTGAGTAAGTGCCTCTTTGATCATTCTCAGTGCTTTTCTAATCCATTCTCAGTGCCTTTTTGATCATTCTCAGTGCCAACATGGGTATTGTTTAGTGTCCGGGATTGGATTAATTCACTTTCCATTATTTCTAATGGGGAACACTGCTTCAGACTTCAAAAGATTCAGAATTCAAATGGCCTCCTAAAACGAATTTAAGTTCGAAGTATGAGGCACCACTGTATATAGAAAGAATGGCTGCACAATGGCCTTTTGATGCAATATGAAGGGAAAATCTTTGTGGGCTATATACGTGTTATATTCTTGTTGACTGTAACCTTTAAACCTTACATGGCTTGGGACCACAAAGTTTGATGGAACATCTCTCTCACTCACTATCTAGCCAGAAATTGCATGAAATTTCTGGAGCCTTTCTCCAAGTGCCATGTTCAGAGGAGATGTGAAGGGTGGCTACAGGAGGCAGGCCTTCTTAGTGGTGGCCATCCTCTGTGGAAAGAGCTTCCCACTGAGGCCTACCTAGCAACAATGTTGTCACCCTTTTTTGGCAACAGGTTAAGACAACTCTGTGCTGCAGTATTTAAAGATATTTAAGATTTACTTAAAGGCTTCTTCGAGACACCTGTTTGTTGCTCAAGTGTTTGCAAATCTTTAAACTACTTTTAAATTCTGTAGCGTGGACATTTTTAATGCTTGTTTTTATCATTTTGTCTTGCGTCTGGAAAATGCTTCAGCTATTCGGTAGTACAGAAATAAAATCGAATGTGGTATTTCAGGGATGCTTTCAGGGAGATGGCTGTTTTGAGTCAATGTCCACAGCTGGAACCTGTTGCAGTGTGACATTGCACAACTAAAGTTCCCCATACCCACATTTGCATAATTGAAGTCCTGTGCACCAGCATAAGTGTGCTACATTTTTGTGCAAAAATAATGAAAAATGTTTGTCACCCACTTAGAGCCCCTCCAAGTACTGCTTGAGCACTCTGAAGGGGCTGTCAACAAATCTCAAAATGGAGTTTGTAAAAGCCAGCTGGTAAGCCAAACTTTGCAATATATATGAGCAAAAAGGGTAGAAGGACAAAAAGTCACAGAGACCTGTTGCCAGTCTCCCCAAATGTTTATAAACTTAATTGTCTCTACTGGTTAGAAGCTAACAAATAGTATAAACAATTGTGCTAAGTGGGCTACTAAATATTGGATGTGTGCATATCAAGAATAGGACTTTTTTTGATTCCTGGTAATGTCTGGCGTATCTCACTATCGTAGACATACTCTAAAGACCTTTAAGTTCCACAGAACTTGAGTACTGCAAGATTTGGAGCCAAACTACACATTGTACTAGTTATGTAACTGAGGCTTTTCACCACCTCCTCCTCCCTCCCTCCTTCTGTGTGTGTAACACAGATTCAAATAGAGACAAACAAACCTCAGGAATGAGAATTAAACTATAGCACCATTTAGAGGTAGATTAAGAGAAGGTCTACATATCACAGAGAACAGTGAATCCAGTCTGAATACTGCTATGTAAATTTATATTGAGTTTAAAAAAAAGGAAAAGGAAAAATGACAAGCCTCAGCTACACAATTAACACAACATATCATTTTGCTTTTATTTCTCTATGTTGACTTCTAGTTTTATTTCTTTTGATGTTGCACTATCTGAGGTACCTAACCCTAACCCTTAACCGTTTTATTAATGCATATTAAAAGTTAGGAAATCATAATTCCTTATTATCTTCATATGCATTCAAAAACAGAAATAAAAACATTGCTGAAACCAACATTACCTTAAGAGTTCCTTGGCAGTGCCAAAAGAAGTGCTTGAATCCCACATCAGTTATTCTTTGGGCTTCATCATGGCAATGGTCAAGAGTGAAACGCTCTGGGTGCCGATTTCCTAAACTGATCAACCAATCATCATTTAAGCAGCAACAGTCTGTGAGTTGGATCTCTTTCCCTAGCAAAGACAATTTGCTTAATCTGTGGAATGATGTTTATGAACAAAGTACAGAATTTGTATAAACTTAAAAAGAACAATACATGTAAATTATTACTTAGGTTATTCCTTTTGCATTTTTCCCTTCAAAGCAACCTTGTGAGGTAGAGTCACTTAAGAGGTAGGAGCCAGCCAAAGGTCATTCATGGAGATGGAGATCTAAACACAGGTCTTTCCAGCCCAACTCTGATCCTGACCACTACACCCTGCTGCTCCTCAGTGGGAGCAGTTAATAGGGGTCAGCAAAAAGAAAGACCCATGTTATGTGAGACATCCACAGGAGGAAAGTTTCTGCATATTTGGGTGACACGAGAAAATGGCTATGTAGCAGTAACCAAATGTATCATACAAACCAAGGCTTGTGGTCCCTTGTCCTTACACTGATCTGGTCATTCTTACTTCAGCTCTGGTCCACCTGGGATCTCAATCCAACCCAACTAAGTTACTCAGAAACACCACTTCCCCTGACCCATTTTCTTTCCCACAACAATTAATCATTTGGAGGTTTCTTGGCTTTTCTACCATTTTATTTCCCATTTCTAAAAGGTTAAAATGCCGCTCCTAAGGCTTAGTCACCGGAAGTAAGTGCTCTAAACTACACATGTAGGTATTTTGGGTCCCTCCCCTTTCACCCTGGCCTCTTTCTCTTCATTTCCACCCACCAAAGGTATGTGGCCCTGGAGAAGTCTGAAATAGCATTCAGTCTTAAGGCTAAAAATGGTTCAGCAGCTTTGTACTAGATCTTTGGGGGGGGGGGGAAGGGAAACTAAATCCAAAGTTGTTGTTCTGTTTGTGCTGACAACATGTGCGGACTCTTGCACAAGTATTTTCATGAGAACTACCTGAGAGCTACTGCATGAGCTCTTTAAAATGGTTATTTCAAAGAGGGACTATTTCCCTTTAAATCACGGTTCTTTCACATAAGCCTTGCATTTTCCAGAATGTTCTAACAAACATTTACGATGTAATCCTATGCATGTTTGCTCAGAAACAAGTTCCACCAAGTTCAGTGAGAGTTATCCCATAGTAAATGGAACAGGAATACAGGTCTTGCTACAGCATTGTATCCTGCCTATTTTAAGAAGTTATTTCAAATATGCCTGAGAAAAGCTAGGAACATTGACCACATTGCATGATCAACATGCTTCTGAACTCTGGTTGACTGGGAACTGTCAAGAGTTGGACCGTGGGCATCAGCTCAGTGAGGAGCTGGGAACCAGGAGCGATGGGACAAGCCAGGAGGCAGGCCAAATGTCATAACCAAAGAAACTCCAGGGCTATCAAAACATGTTGGAACCCAGAAAGATCTTGTTGCTTCACAAGACTCAACTAAAACAGAAAAAACTCTCGTAATTCCTCTTGTACGAGAAGATCCAATAACTTATTGTAAGCCGTTCAGAGACGAAAGTGATAGATGGCCTAGAAATATCCTAAATAAATAAATAACCAGCCAGACTGGAAGGAGCCAGGGCAGGGCTTCAGGATACCTCATTGAGAAGCTGCCCTCACTCAGGACAACTTTCTGCAGCTCCTAGCAGACATCAACCTGGGCCAGCTTGAACCTGAGGATACTAAGTACCTATCCAGAGATTGAAATATGGACACAGTTAGGCAGCTTACCATATTTCGGGATACTCAAAGGCTCCCAGTTCACGCCTCAGCAAGTCCTGACAGCGATTTGGCTTCAACACTCAGAAGGTGTTTTTAATACTGTATTTTTAAGCAGGTGTAGGCAACTTGAGTTGGGGGGGCGTCCTAGCCCACCTCAGAAACCCAGGAGGGCTATATCACTCCACTACATCTGCCCAAAGTGGCTGCCATAAAAATCCCAATGATTCTACAGGGAGCTGTGTGAAGGGCTGCTGGAGACCCCATTCTGCAGAGAAACAGGATGTGCCTCATTTCTAAGTGGAATGGTTCAGATTTCAGGGGAAGGGAGGCCTACCCACTCCCACAACAAACAGCCCTAGCAACAGCCCACCAGCGGCATGTTACCCACCTGTTTCAAAGAATACAAAACCATAAAGCAAGATTACTATGTTTAAGACCCAGGTGTGATACAAGAAATAAATAGAAGAATTTGGAAACCAGAAAAAAAGAAAAGAAACATCCAACACTTCTGGGAATACCTCAGTTTTAAGTACTAAAATAGCAGTTCCATCATAACCCAAGTGAACCATAGGAACAGTTATTATCTTTGCTTCTGGTTTCCCTGCCCTGTGGCTCCCAAAGTCTTAGGAAACTCAAGCACTCCCGCTGTCGCCCAAGTCAGGCCTTGTCATCAGCCATGCCCTGCTTTGTTCCTAGAATGAAACCGTGTTGTTCAGCGGCCTCATATCAACTTCCTCCCGGCCAGTAGAGCAGTGCTGTTGATGTTAGCTAATTAGTTCTGCACTGCTTGACTCTGCACACAAGATCTAGCTTATTAGGAAAAGTATTAAAAACCAACATACCATCCCCAGGAGAAAAATCATGATTTGAATTATATTCATATATTCACTAATAAAAACCCCCGCATTCCTCCCAAATATGGTTTGACAGTATCTAGGGATTTGTTTCCAAGCTTCTTCCCCCCAACCCGCTTGGGGTAAAATTGTTTTTAATCTTTAACTGAAAAGAATTGTCTCCCCTGTGGTCTATCCCAGCTGAGGCCTCTTTTACATTTCTCAGACATCTTCCTTATACTTAAGGATATAGTTCCTTCTTATTTGATTCTGTCAGGGCAAGTTAAGATGCAGGTGACTGACTTGCAGCTACCACCTGCAATGCGGCCAAAGGAGGAAAGAAGACAGACACAGGTCTTGGCATCATCACATGGTGGGGGAAGAGCCACATAAGGCATTTGGATGGAACTGCTTTAATGGAGCAAAAAGCAAAATGGATTCCTGCTGTCAGCAGAAAGATGGAAAACAGTACTCAAGAACAAAATAGGTCACCCAAGCCATATTTGCAAGGAAAATGTCCTCTTTGAACCATTTGCCTCCTCTTGTGCATGTTTCTTGTACAGTTATCATCAGCTGCTAGTGTACATAGCAACGGAATTAGCATTCAATGGCTGGGCAAACTTTTCAGTAGCCTCAGCCAGGAATCAGTGAAGGTAACAAAGGGCCACCAAAAAGCATTACTTTCCATGCTCTATTATAAAAGGGCACAAGATTACTTCCTGATATGACTCGATTACCAGATACTGGGGTGCAAGTATTGTTGTATCTGTTCATTCAGAATAAAGTTAAGAGGTATTGTATAGAGCAAACTTCATATTTTGTAAATACAAGTGCTAAGGTGGATTTGTGTGAACAAAAATAAACAGCCTGTGATTAAACTGCTTTCTGTGTACTTGATTTCCTGGACCTGAAATGGGAACCTTGAACCTCAGCTTTTTAGAACTGGGATGGAGTCATGGGGGAGTGGGATATGGCCTCTTGCTTCCCAGTGATGTGTTCAAGAAGCATTATCAGCTATGTTCTTACCCCAACTTCCTCACCATTTAGTTGATCACACCAGGACTGCTACTTCACCTATCTGCCTTCACTCCTAGGGGCTGGGAAAGACACTCCACTCACCACAGCATACTGGTTCAGGAAACCTGGCTGGGTATTCATTCAATTCATGCCACAAAGCCCTGGATCAAGGAAAATGACTGTAGCAGGGGCACTGGAACTCTACACCAGGGCTGAATTCCTCAGCGATCATATACAACTGATTGGCTTAAGACAAAGGAGGTGAAAATACCGGCATATTTTATCTTAAAGCTCCTATTGCAAGTAACTAAGCCTTAGGAGAGGCGTTTCTTCCCTTTAGAATGGGATAGATTGCACAAACTGGAAACCACAGGACCACAGGTGGTTGGGAAAGGAGAATGACCATCCACACAGCCTGGTTGGCACCCCAGGCTGGCTGGAGGGCTTGCACCCCTAAACTACTCAGTGGTATTTGTCACTACTAAGCCACAGAATAATAGCAGATACAGCAATAAAATATTATTGCTAATGGACAGATAAAAAGAAACAGATCTCTAGACTATCCTGTACATTTTTGTGTATCAAAATCACTTTCAGGGCTACACATCTCTGTGTGGCAAGAGTGTTTTATTTTGAGGTGGGGCTTTGCTTGGTACAGAATGCTCACAACACAAGTGCTCTTTCAAGGTGTAGTCACCTGATGTATGCTGTGCAAACAAATTGTTACTGGCTTAATCGTTCAGCTTTTCCAAAACAAGAAAAAGGCACACATGCTTGAAAAAAGGAAATACCGGCGGGGGGTGGGGAGTAATTCTCTGCAGTCTTGCACACAACCGAGTCTAGTTCAGTTGAGAATGTCTATATGTTAGGGTTAGGATAAGCATTCCACAGTTGTGCAATACTTTTGTTAGGACCAACCAAAAAGCCACAGAAAGTGTGCAAACTTTCAAGTTCTCTAGAACAATTCATCGGAGTGGATGGGGCAAAAAGCAAGCAGTAGGGGGCAAAAACCAAAGAGCATGAGATACAGGCCAAATCCTGTGGCCATGTGGGGCAGCTACCAACACTGCTGGTCCACTTACGCTTCTGCCGTATCAGTAGCCTACATGACCTCTAGTGGTACTACCAACAGCATGCAGTTAGCAGGATGGGTTTCCCCAAAAAACCTGTTGCCTCAAAGTACTTACACTAGCAGTACAGCAGAAGCAGAAGCAGACCTGTCTAAGAGTCTTGGAAGGGTCCCAGGTGTAGGTTCAAATAATATCAGTAACTAGTAGTGCTGAGGTGGAATGTCTGCAGTCCCCCCCCCCACCCCACTTTCCATCTTAAGGCTGTAAGAAGATGCAAGCTCCTTGGTTTTAGTATCGGCACCTTTTTCTTTCCCCACTCACTCACACTGCTTGGTTTTACTTATCTTGTCTGATGAAGAGGAGCTCTGAAGAACCCAAACACACGCACAGTGCTTTGTGGCTTTTAAGTTGGCCTAATAAAGTCATTATGCCAATATGGATTTTGGTGTCTTCTTTTGAAATAAGACACACTATCCTTCTTTATTAAAGCAGACTCCATGTGCACACACAATAGAAATGTATGCAGCATTACTGAACTGCAGCCCTTGCTGGCACCTAATTGCCCACCCTTATTTGCTCAAGGCGTTTAGTATTTGCTTTGGAATTCACTGTGGGAATAGGACACCAGCTTAGATATGCTTGCCCACTGAAGCGTCCTTCAGTTTGTTTTCCTCACTAGACACTGCTGAAAGCACACTCCTTTTCTAAGAAATTCACTTGAGGCACCTGGGGTCCATTCAAGTACATTCTTTCAGTAGTTACGAAATCATGCACCTTAAAGCAAATATTTCACATAGATAGTAACATGAGCTGGAAGCTCTATTTATCTGTAAAAATATTACAGAGTCTCTTCATCTCCTGAGGATAAGAAGCCATAATATTTATCAAGAAACCTATAAAATCCAGCAGGTTTTTATGCTGGTTTAGCCATGCTAATTCAGGCCAATGAGCGCTCTAGTCCAGTATTCTGTTCAGAGCAGCCAGCCAGGTGCTTCTGAGAACCCACAAGTAGGACATGAGTGAAACTGCACCTTCCCATTCACATTCCCAGCAATGGCTATACAGAGGAACTCTACCTCTGGTACTGGAAGTGATACACAGGGGCCATGACTAGCAGCCTCTGATAGCTTTGAACATGCCAGTAAAAGTCATCCAAGTAGGTGGCCAGTACTGCATCTTTTGACAACAAAGTCCATCCATTAACTATGGACTGGGTGAAGAAAAACTTCCTTTGATCTATCCCTAATCTCCATACATTCAGCTTCATTGGATAATCCCACGTTCCAGGGTTATGCTAGAGGAAGAAAAATATCTTCAACAAATTTTTAGACTTTAAATAGGTAGGGTAAACAAAAGATATATGGGAGCAGGTTGGTGGAGTAGATCCTTAAGCAAACTGGTAATAAAAGTAGAATGTGTGTGGGGTGGAAGGAGCTCAGGCACAGAGTCCTGGAATTCTTCTAAGCATGTGCTTGTTTTTAGCTGTACATGCTGAAGGGTATGGCTTAGCAATTCAGACAAATGCAGGAGTAATCACTAATAGCATGCATCTAACAACTTATAAAACCTAATGAGATATATAACCTGCTGCCTTACTGAGGTTTCTTTGCCATTTCCACTGTGGCAGGACAAATAATAATAATAATATCATATTTCTATACTATCTCGAGCCAAACCTCTCCAGGCAGTTTACAAGAATAATCATATGATCATACACTGAAGTCACCCATCCAGATTCTAATCAGGCCTGATCCTGCTTAGCTTCCAGGATTAGACAGGATCAGGCACTTTAGGATATATGAAAGCTGGCTGTATCCTTTATACAGGGTCTTTTCCTGGAGTTTGCCTTAGTCTCAACCTTTCTATTTATTCTTTTAACTAGCCATAAAATGGTGTTGTGGCAATAGCTTCAGTATTGCAGATTTTACAACTTTTCACAAGATTTTTGTTCAGATTTGTTGCAATTTGAATTTTAATAGCTGATTTTTCTCTCTCTCTAAAATAATCCACAAAAAGGCTGAAAAACAGAGGATAGATCCTGGAGAATATCATGAAAAGGCCCAAAAACTTCCTGCAACTTCATAAGTGCAGAATCACAAATGCAGAATAATGCCTTGTGTATAGAAGCACTAAGAATTTTGCAGTGGACTGTGTGTGTTTTGGAGGGGGGTGTTTTTCTTTGATTGAAAAGCTGTGTGTATGGAAATGTATGCATCATTAGAATGTAGACTTTCTTCTTCCATTAATTAAGGTTATCTGTATGCATTTTTCAAAAGTAGTCATTCTGACGTGCATTTTTTTCAAATGTATGGATGCCATTGGTTCATAAAAGATATTGTAATTGCAGAAATGAACAGACTTGGACTGACTGAAGATTACACCCAAGTTCCTGTTTGGTCTGGAAGGTGCAAATTGATAATGGATTAAAACTGAATTGTAATTTCTTATAATACATATTCTGAGACCACCAATGGCAGTGATTCTGCAATCAGAATAGGGAGGTATTGGACAGGGGGCTTTCTTCACCAATCACAAACATCCTACTCTCCCTCCATAAAGGAAGGTCTAAAATATCTATAGTCCCATGGAGCTAAGATGTGCTACTTAACAGAATCCTAGTATCCATGGATTTATGCATAATACATTGTCTGTATTAATGATATTAGGAGTGCCTTTGTTGAAATAGGTGCGTAATTAAATTTAATAACAGTAGGATGTTCTGTTATGTACTATCATGTAAGGCAGGGGTCCTCAAACTTTTTCTAAAGGGGGACAGTTGACAGGTGCCAGCGGTGGGTGCGGGCCGCTAAGGCAGTGCCAGTGGGGGGGGCAGGGGTTGGTGAGGGGGCAGGGCACACGCGTGCACGGGAAGCGGGGGGGGGGTGGGGGGGGCACACGGGGCAAGCTGCCGGCTTACTTGTGAGGAGATCGAGTCCAAAATGAAGCCCCTGTGAGCAAGCTGCCGCCAGGTGCGCACGGTGAGGTGCTGGCTTGCTCACGAGGTGATTGTTTTCTCCGAGCTAGTCCAAGACGACCTCCTCTTGAGGAAGCCGTGTGGCTGCGCGCACACCCAGCAAGTGCAAAACCTGTGGGGCGGGCCTGTTAAATGGGCATGGTGGGCCAGAAGCGGCCTGCGGGCCTTAGTTTGAGGACCCATGATGTAGGGATATATAATAGAAATGTACCTAGTACTATGGATCTATTTAAATTTACAATTCAAAAAATGTAATGTTTTAGTTCATTTTTTCTTGTTTTCTTCTTTATTGTTGCAGCTGGGTTGTTTTTGTACTGCACAATAAAAAAATTTAAAAATATGTATTGGACCAGCTCTACAGGTCAAAATTGGCATGTAGGCAGAACTAAGTCCCTCCTTCCCATCTGCCAAATGTCCCTCACAACATTTCTAACTTCACCCCTGCAAGTTTCCTCACAAGATGCAGCTGTACTCTTACAATCAGCAGGTAGTACCTTCCTGGATGCCATAAAGTCCCCTTACCACAAAGAAGTGGCAGTATGGAATATGCCTGTTTTTTCAGTTCCTGAGGACAGATATATGACCTCCCCAAACATTGTGCCCTTCAGGTGTGCTGGACCACAGTCTCAGCCAGCATGGTCACAGAGGCTAATTCATATGCCATTGACAACCCCACCATGCTTTAAAAGGGTCCCCATGCTGCATGACTGCATAATACAGGAAAAACGGGTTCACTTCTGCAGCAGAAAGTCCAGTGCATCCGTTGGTTTATCAGTGCAACGGCTTGCAGGAATGAACTGTAAAAGAATGTAAATTTATCAGCAAGATTACTTTGCATCCCCAGATGCTATTCCATTATGCCTGACAAAACAGCTCAGTACAACTTACTATTATGCACCTGTCAAAAGCACCACGCTAATTCAAAACATGTATCCCTACAAAAAAGTACCAAAACACTTCTATGAATTATTAACCAGAGAAATAAAAACACATTAGAAACATTACAGGACATACACCACCACAAAACAAGTGAGCAATCATGGTAGACTGAAGTTGAGAAATTCACATAAGTATGCATCAATGCCACAGCTTAAAAGGTGTGTGTGTGTGTTTTTTAATATGAGTTTTAAATCCCTTATTGGGTGATTTATTTTGATCTTTAGGCCATGGAAGGCACAACCTTTGCTCTAGCTGGATCTGTATGATAAAGAATGGGCTTCGTTTGGACTTTCTTTTAACGACTTTAACATGATTATCCCTCTCTTTCAAAGCATTCAATTTTAATCCGTGTTAATATACTTACAGAGTGATTCATCTCCTGCTAGCTGGTAAAAACGTTGACAAACTTGGGAAACTCGACAAATATCTTTATGAGCAAGCCAAGAGAAGATGCAAAGCCACAACTCATCAGGAAGTTGCAGCCAAGGCAGGAGGTTCTGATCGCCATACTTTTGCTAAAAGTAAATTTTAAAAAATTGTGTGTGTTATGCCAAAGAATGGCAAAAAGCAAACAAGCAAAACTCAGTGCTGTCAGTCTAATGATTGGCAAATGCCTGAGCAAAACAAGCTCACATTATTTAAAAGTGGCATTTTTGTTCTCCTGCTAGCCTCGGCAAGGGGCGGCATAGAAATGTTTTAATAAATAAAATAAAAATAAATAAAAAGCAAGAAATCAGCTCCTAACAGAGAGAGAAACTGGTCAGTTTCTGCTTTTAAAACCCAACGCTTTCAAAAATTTCTAACACCTGGATCAGTTGACACTGAAAATATTATCCACCAGTGCAAAATGAGTTCTTTAGGCTTTCTCAAACTAGAGATGTTTGAGAAAGCAAATCCCATGGAATGTATAAAGTGTCTGAGTAATCCATTTGGCAAGCTCTTTTTCAACTAGAAATCATGAAGAACACTGCTCATATGTACTATGGTTCATGGAACAGAGATCATTTATGATGGGTATGAGCTACATGACTGAAGATGTAAATTGTCCATGTCCACTTCTCAGTCCTAACCTGATGCAGAACTAAATCACAGCCAGTGTGGAACAGTGGTTAAAAGCATGGGACCGGAACTCAGGCAATCTGGTTCTAGTCCCTGCTCAGCCATGGAGCCAACTTGGTGACTTTGGGCCAGTCACAGACTCTCCGTCAACCCACCTCACAGGGTTGTCGTTGTTGTTGTGGAGACACACTTTCACATATAATACATAGACATGCATGAAGATGTCCAGTCCATAGCAGTTTGCCTTTAGAGGAAAGTCTTCTAATGAAGTTGAAGGGTTTTTTAAAAGCTTGATCACCTTGTTGGAGGGTATAAAAACAACCTTGATCCAGAGCTCTTGATCCATGTGTAGCAATGAACAATGGAGCACTTGAATATAAAACCTGCACCTTTTGTTTCAACGAGGATCCATATGTGTGTAAGGAACATACATGCAAATATGTTGCATCTACTGGATGGCTGGGGCAAACACTAGTAGCTGAGGAAACTGGTCTGTCCAGTGGAACAGACAGTTCACAAGAGTGCTCAAGGGAGCAGCACTTAACACCCACAAACACAAGGGAGCAGCTCCCACCACAATTCTTCTCTCATGTTTTAAAATCTAAACATTTTTGCATCATAATAGCCTCACCCTCACCACCTGATAGATGGCCTGTATTTCTAGCCACTGAAATCCCACATTTAAACAATGGTGGCTGTGCAAAGAAATTTATCTGCGTAGGGCTGATTTTAAAATTGACTCTGATGTGCACAGCATTAGCAGACCAGCACAACATGCATTCTTGTTGCCAACACTGCATGTACTGGAGCAATAAAACTGATTTAAACACACTTTCAGCAACATGTAAGTTTCTTGTTTCAGGCATGTGTACTTCTTTTGCATGCCTGGCAAGTAACCTGTATTTGAATGTCCAACAAGAAAGTGGGGGTTCACTTACATAGCCAGATGATAAAAGCAGAGGGCCAGAGAACATAAACAACATTGCAACATGCCTCTGCAGTGATGTCTGAGACCCCTACAAACTAATGACGTTGCCCCAGTCAGTGAACAATAGCAATTTTAAGTACCAGGCTCAGAGAATCCTTTCAAAAGCTTTAAATATATTCCTATCTCATCAGTCATTTGGTTATACTTGTAAACATTAGCTTTATAAAAGAAGATAGACATCTTTCCAACTGTTTCTAAGGCTATTGTTCTAACAAACGTAAGAGAAGGCAAAATATTGCTTACTGCACTGATTTCATCAGGAGCTTGTATGGCAGTTTCAAGCTGCTGTCTGGATTGTGTACCTGACAAAGACAGAAAACAAGAGAGGAAGATTGATTTCATATGAGATTCCCAAAGTAGTACTTATTGTGAGACTCCCATTTAATAAACTGTGTTTATTAAATCAGGATATATACCATTTACCTTTTTCAATACAACAACAACAACAATAATAGCAGCAGCAGCAGATATATCTAAGGCCTTACCTAAATATACATCTAAGTTGCACTCATTTGGGATAACACAACAATTTTGTCAGCACCCTTCTATTCTGAAAATCATATAAATTGACACTTAAATTCTATTATGCCTCCTGAATATTCTGAATTGCAAATGCAAATTTGCTATCATGAAGAAGGAGAGGAAAGGGAAAGCAGTGTGTTCTCACCAAGATGAAAAATGGGAAAGAATCATCAATTTCAAAAAAGATCAGGATTCCTGTCTAAGTGGATCTAGTCAATTTTTCCATCATGGTAATGCCTGGCACAGCTATTGATTTACAAAAAACAATGTGCATAAGTTGTCAACTCTTTCTCCAGGGACAGTTTTTTGCATGTACTGCCTATAGTTCACTTCAGATGCTCAGTGACAGACAGGTCTGGCAGGTGAGATAAACCAAGGAGCTATAATTGGAAAAACTGCTTGTAAAAACATTCCCACCCTTCCTAGTTGTCTCCATTTAATTCAATATCAGGGGAACTAAACTCATCAGGAGGGAACACAGAGTAATAGCATGGCCTTCTGCAATTCTTGTCATCTATCCTCACAAACAGTTTAATGGCAAAGAGTGTCACTGATCCTAAGAATTCTTGCAGCACATCCTGAGACTTCTGTATAGTTCAGTGTCTCTTGGGTTCAAAAATACTTTCTCTTGCAAAAATGAATGACTGAAATATTTGCTTTAGTTAAAACATTGCAATTTAGTTACAACATTGCAACTTCATTTCTAACACACAGACTCAAGAGTGTATTAGCATAACACCATGCAAAACCCTGGCAAGTGAGCTGCTAGTCCTCATCTGCATGCATTCCTCCTCCTTCCGAGCAGACCAGACCAAAGACTTTCTAACTAAAAGCTTTATTATAATAAATCTGACCAGATAGGCTGACTTTGTGGTATAAAAGAAGAGTACTGTACAAGCCAGTAACAAAAGAAACAATCAAAGTTACAATCCTAAATTATAATACAAGGAAGGTGCCGCTTAATTATAACAAGTTGATTCCAAACTGAATAGCCCTTCTCCCTTCCAAACTGAGCAAACCACACCTTCAAAGCAGACGTTCCAGCCTAAGGGTCAGCACTTTAGTGTCTGATGCTACTGAACTGCTCTGCCCTCTTAAACTTGCACCGTACCTTAGGATTAATGATGTTAGGTCTGCCCTGTCCACATTAGCAAGCTCACTACAGTTTTGCACAGAATTTGACACTGTCTCATTCTCAGAGACAACCTGGGTCTTGGCATTTCAGCTGAACATGTTGACCCCTCTTCCTCATCCAAGTTGGAATCTGCATCTGTAATTTTTGAAGGCTCTTTTATAGGAGCAATAGGTGCAGCCCTATGTACCCGTACCCTTGGGCGAAATGAAAATAGTTAGCTTGCAGAACTATTCAGAGAGACATTGTAATGCTGCCCCTCAAAATAATTAAATAATCAGATAAAAACAATATCCAAGAGCAACTTAGATAAAACTCCTCCTAGGCTGTTTCCAGACTTTCATTATAGATACTTAAGTGTACACTTACGCAGCATCAAATACAGAGTTTCAATTCAGGAAACCAGTTTTGTGAATAAATAGTATAAATAAACCATGATTCCTTCTCTGAGCCCTTTCTCAAGGCAAAGGGAAGCTATGGTGTGTGACATGACAGAGCTTTGTGAGCAACTTTCAGTCCCAGTAAGCAGCAACATAAACCCCTATGGGCACACAGCTGTGATGTGCATTCCATGATTCCCTGCCTAATTCCATTGAAGCATGTGAAATTTTCCTGATAAAGTAGTAAGGGCTGCCTACCCCTTCGAGAAAGTGGTGAGGGCATCAGTGTCACTCATTCATCGCTAGGTGCCTTGTAGAAATTATTCTAGATTTTCTGAACACAGTTTGTCCTCCAAAAGAATGGAGAAATACATATCCATCCCAGTTCAAATAGAAGAGATTTGATCTGATCAACTGCCTCACTGAGACAGACCTATTTCCACTGAAATGTGCAATGCAGATCACCCCAAGGTGAATATCACTCCCCACCACCAGCCAAAATAGAAAATAGCAAAAATTTTAAGTCGCATGTAACAGGTACCTCCTGAGAAAAGGCTAATGGCTTAGGTCCAGGATCTGTATTGCTACTTAGGGAATTCCAACAGCTTCCACACAGATTTATGCACGTATTTTTACTTGCTTTTCCATGTTTTATTTATTTATTTATTTAGGGGACTTCTATGCCGCCCCATTCGCCGAAGCCTCGGGGCGGCTCACAAACCATAAATAAATAGAATTCAATAAAACAATATAAATTAACAATATAAATTAAGTGGCCCTGGCCAAAGAATAAAATGAATAAATAATATTAACAATTAAAATAACATTTGAATAAAAAGGTCTTCGCCTGGCGCCAAAAAACAAATAACGACAGCGCCAGGCAGACCTCTCTGGGGAGCGCATTCCATAGCTTGGGCACAGCCGCAGAGAAAGCCCTCCTCCGAGTACTTTCCTTCATGGAGGGTTCCCGGAGAAGGGCCTCTCCCACTGATCTCAAGGGGCGGGCGGGCATATATGGACGTAAGCGCTCCTTCAGGTAGCCAGGACCCAAGCCATTAAGGGCTTTATAGGTCATCACCAACACCTTGAATTGGGCCCGGACTTCAATGGGAAGCCAGTGAAGCTGACGGAGGAATGGAGTCATGTGAACATAACGCCCAGTCCCTGTCAGCAGCCTGGAAGCTCTATTTTGAACCAACTGAAGTATCCAGACTGTCTTCAAGGGCAGCCCCACGTAGAGCGCGTTACAGAAGTCAAGTCGGGAAGTCACCAACACGTGTGTCACTGTTGCCAGGCAGTCGTTCTCCAGGTAGGGGCGCAGCTGATGGATCAACCGAAGCTGAAAGAAAGCGCTCCTCGCCACCGCTGTCACCTGAGCTTCCAGTGAAAGCTCTGGGTCGAGGAGCACTCCCAAGCTGCTGACCTTGTCCCTAAGAGGGAGTGCAACCCCATTCAGGACTAGGTTCAATTCACCCTCCCCGAAGCCCGATCCACCAACCAACAGGACCTCCGTCTTGTCTGGATTGAGCTTCAGTTTATTGGCCCTCATCCAGCCCATTACCTTGGCCAGGCACCGGTTCAGCACAGCCACTGCCTCACCTGGATTGGTGGAGAACGAGAGGTAGAGCTGGGTATCATCAGTGTACTGATGATTCCGCAGCCCGCACCTCCTGATGACCTCTCCCAGCAGTTTCATGTAGACATTAAACAGCAAAGAGGACAAAATGGATCCCTGAGGTACTCCATGGCATAGCTGCCATGGTGCAGAGCCATAGTCCGCCAGCACCACCTTCTGGAATTGGCCATTGAGATAGGAGCGGAACCACTGCAAAGCAGTACCTCTGACCCCCAATCCCGCTAGCCTATCCAGAAGGATACCATGGTCAATGTTATCGAAAGCCGCTGAGAGGTCCAGAAGAACCAGCAGGGACGCACTCCCCCTGTCCTTCTCCCTGCACAGGTCATTGTACAGGGCGACCAAGGCAGATTCAGTACCGTACCCGGGTCTGAAGCCGGACTGAAATGGGTCCAGATAATCAGTTTCATCCAAGAGTGCTTGGAGTTGTCCCGCCACCACCCGCTCCAACACCTTGCCCAGAAATGGGATGTTGGCCACTGGTCTATAATTAGTGGCCATCTCTGGATCCAGTGACGCTTTCTTCAGGACCGGTCGGACTACCTCCTCCTTTAAAGGGGCAGGTACCCAACCCTCCCTGAGAGAAGCGTTAACAACTTCCAAGATCCAGATCCCAATCCCGTGCTTGGCGTTATTAACCAAGATGGGCAAGGGTCCAACAGGCAAGTGGTGGGACGTACTCTTCCAAGCACCTTGTCCACATCATCAGGCCGCAATAACTGAAATTCATCCATTAATTTTGGACCAGACAACGACATTGGTATCTCCCCAGAAGCCTCTGAATCACTAGTAGAGTCTAGCTCGTGACAAATCTGAGCGATTTTTCTCCCTGAAATGCTTGGCAAAGTCATCACAGTGGGCCTTCGAGGGTGGAACCAGATCTTTCATAGGACCAGGATAGACCAGCCCTTGTACCACCCGAAAAAGCTCCGCCAGACGGCATTTTGAGGAGGCAATGGAAACGGAGAAGAATTTCTTTTTCGCCACCCTCACCGCCACAGCATAGGCCTGATAAAGGGGTATTAAGTGTGTTCAGTGAGATTCATCCCATGATCTCCTCCACCTACGCTCTAGCTGTCTCCCAGCCTGCTTCATTGCCCACAATTCAGATGTATACCAAGGGGAAGAGTGGGCTCTGCCTGGCGGGAGAGGACGCTTAGGAGCAATCGTGTCAACAGCCCTAGTCATCTCCCCATTCCATAGTTCGACCAGAGCCTCGACAGGAGCACCAGTCTTGTCAGCCGGCAACTCCCCCAGGGCCTTCAGGAATCCGTCTGGATCCATCTGGCTCCGGGGGCGGACCCACACAATCGGGTGCACACCCTTACAGAGGGAGAGGCCGCTCTCGAGCACAAACTTCACGAGGAAGTGATCTGACCATGACAGGGGTGTCAGACATAAATTCCTCACCCTCAGACCACCCTCTTCCTGCACCGTTGAGAAAACCAGGTCCAGAGTGTGTCCACGTTCATGGGTCGGGTCTGTGACATGTTGAGACAGCCCCATGGCCGTCATGGAGGCCATGAAGTCCTGAGCCGCCCCGGTCAGACCAGTCTCGGCCTGGAGAGACCAACATCCTGGGGGTCCTCAACACCAGGTCCGAGACAATCTCCATTGGCTCAGGCAGGGAGACTGTTGGGCAGAAGGGTGCACAGTACACCAACAGAATCCCCAATCTGTCTCGATCGCCCAACACCAAGTAGAGGCACTCTAGCCCTGGTTGCGAAGGGACTGGAAGTCCCGTGAAGGAGATGGAGGCTTGGTAAACCAAAGCGACCCCCCTTCCCTCCCCTCCAGGCGTGGACGGTGCTGAACCAGATACCCGGGCAGGCACATTTGAGAGAGGGCGACATCCCCCCCGCTCCCGCCTAGGTCTCTGTTATGTAAGCCAGGTCGGCCCCCTCATCCACAATCAAGTCACGGATGAGGGAAGATTTATTGTGGACTGACCTGGCATTAAGCAGCAGCACCATCAGGCCTGAGGGGAGGTTGACAAGACTACCTGGAACCCTCTGGCTGGGGGTAAAACCAGGAGGGACAGGTGTCAGCCATCTGTCCCTCCTTCTTCTACGCGGACACGTTAAGCCCCCACTGCTGTAACGTCCATTGCCTGTGACCACCCCAATAGCGGCGCCCACGTGCTCCCCAGTAAACTCAAATGTCGACATGGCCAGGGACGACTCCATAAAAACAAAATTAAAATACAATAAATCTTTAAAACAGTAAAAACTCCCCGTCTACCCCTGTCTACCCCCCCGATACAAAATTCCACCCACCGACCTAGCCCCCTGCCAGCCCAGCCCCACACGGCCATGAACGGCCACAAACGGCGGCGACCACCCTTCGGCTGCATCCGGCAGGTTAAGCTGGCGCCCGCCCGCGTGCTCTCACCAACGCCGGCGGGGGGGGGGGAGCAGAGAGGGGCGCGGAAACCTGCCAGGCGGCAAGATGGCGGCATGCTCCTCCGCACCGTCGACGGCGGCCCTGGCATGGCCCTGGCGTCCTCCGTCCCCGGCATGGCCCAGCGGTGGCCATGGGAGCGGCATCAACTGGCCTCTGGCTTGGCGGCGTGCCTCAGGTCCGGCGTAGCGACGGTGGCAGCAGCGGCGGCAGCTGTGGCGCAGCGCAGCACGGCATGGCAGGTGTTCCAGGGACGGAGGGGGAGGGAGGAGGAGGGAGGGGTTTCTGTTCTGTTAACTCAGAAAAAATACTATTGGAAATAAAATCAAAATTATCTATTAAATACTAAAAATTATCCAAGCTTGCATCTGATGCCACAGGACACATACAGGTATCAGCTTATATGCATTTTCATTTTTAAGAAACCTCTTCCTTGTGTTCTAATAATTCAACATCCTCTTCTGGCTTTTAGTTGATATGGGATGAGTACTGGCCTGTCCGAAAGGGATGCAACCTGTATTAAGGCAGATGTTTCATGTAGAGTCAGTTTTTAAAGTTGCTACTTCGAACAAAATCCTGTTCTGCAGACACTGCTCAAAGATGCAAGTCCCTCTGACTAGAGACATATTTCCAAATCATCCTGCTCAATTTGCTAGCACATGAGCTCTGTCACAGTACACCCATCTTTTTACAACTTGCCACCTTAAATCTCCCACTTCAGAGTAGCAACTCTGGTTTCCTGCAAACCAAGGTTCTCCTTTGCGATGTCTATGCATCATATATATTGGCTCTTCACCTGTATGGAACTTCATTTTGGGAAGTGTCTACAGCTGAGCCTGCAAAACAAGCAACGGTGAAGCACTGAAACCCGTTGTCTCTCTACAGGGTTCCAGAGGCCAAATGTGCCATGCTTTGCTAGGCTTGCCAGGTTCAGGCATAACAAGAAGCCATGATCTTGTAGTTTGCACTGTTGTTTGTTGTTATGTGTGAGTCCACCCATTCACCAACAATTTCCTTAACTTTCCCTCTTATATTTTGTTCTACTTTTCTCAGGTGAAACACCATTCCTCTTGTGGGAGACGACTAAGGCAAAATGGGACCTGAGTAATACTACTCCTGTGCACCTGGTAACAGTTCATCATCTTCCCTAAAGCAATGGGTGCTGTGACCTCTGAAAACTTTGAATCATGGTGCAAACCATGTATCTTTAAAAACAAACAAATATAATTTTCACAAGTAACAAAGTGGTGAACCAGCTGTCAGCCTGTAGCCTGTAAAGAAGGTGCTCACATTATGGAATGTTCCTACTTGGGGTGGGGAAAGCAAGTCAGGAATGAGGCTGTGCTAAAACCCTTTCTCCTAACTCTAATTTTCTGTGTTCAGGAATATTTCTGTATGGAGGAACATTCATTTATGTAAAGCTTGTGCCTGTAGTTTGAAATGGTACAGTCCAGAGCCTGGTGTGCTGTTTCATCTGTTGTTTGTGAGAAATGAGCCTATACTTCCTAACAGCTGAGGCAGTATCCAATGGTGTCATTCACAAACTCAAGTGCCACTAGTGGATCTACAGCAGACCTTTCCATTTCACAGGCACCTGTGCATTACATGCACAGTTGCGGAAATGTAGAGCCTTTGATACATGGAGACCTGCTGGTACAATCCTGCTCTCCCTCCACCTGTTTGGTCAATGCATGGAAAAGAAGGTAAGAATGTTGCTTTAGATCTGAAAGTTTCCTAGGCACAGAGTTGGACAGTTCCAAGACTTACACCTGCCCTTCCTTGTTAACATACTGGCTGGTATAGCTCCTGGCATGTACTGCAATCTGTTGCAAGAAAAACAGACAAACCCAATTAAATGCAAAAGTGGTACCTTAGATTCAATGCTGGTGTGTTTGGCTTAGATGCCGAAGTCATGATTTCAAATCCTTTCTTGTTCTTGGAAGCAGTGGGTAAGATGCTGGCCCTGCTCAGGCTTAAAAGTTCTGATAAACCAGCCTTCCCAACCTTGTACCCACCAGCCTTTTAGAAATGCAACTCCCAGCATTCCTGATCACTGATGATTTTGGCTAGGACTGATGACAGCTGAAGTCCAAAACATCTGGAGGACACATACCTGGGGAGATGGATGTTAAGAAATGCTTATCACACCTTTTCCAAATATCATGCCCTCCAGATGTTTGGAGTGTCTGAGGTGAGGGAAGGCTGGCTTATCAGATCTTCTTTTCCTCCTTGTTCCTCCACTCAGACACTCAGCTTCCACATCTCCATTCTTGTTTATTCAGCTGTAGTTTTCCATAACATCTGAACCAGGAAATTGATTTACACTACAGCTTACAAACCAGGATGTGGAACTAGGTCCATAGATGACACTGGTTACAAGTGTCAAAGAGGGCTGCCTCAACATAGAATCATCCTCAGGTCAATTAAGTAAGAGTTTATCAGTTCAGGGTTATGGCCAGGCCACTGTTCCTCATAAATGATCTACAGCAAAGGAGAATAACCTCCTGCATTTCAGCACACAGTCTCTCTCAGCAAGCCCTACTCATCAAGTAGGCTTGTTTTTGATACAAGCATCAAATATAACAATATATCAATAGATGTCAATATAATGTCAATGTAACATCTACATAATTATCAAGTTGAAAGAAAATAAAAGGTATTTTAAATTAATCCCTTTGTTTGTTTGCCCTAGTTCATATGAAGCAAAGGCTCTGTTGCATTCATACAAACTAAAACATTATACGGAACAGCATGAAGAAAGTGGAGATGGCAACGTTTTTCTCCCTCCCTTATCAGTAGAACTCAGGGTCAACCATGGAGCTGATAGGTGGGAGATTCAGGCCAAATAAAAGGATACTCTTCACACAGTATCCAGTTAAGCTAGAGGACTGTACCAGGAAATGCAGTGATGCCACCAATTTGGATGGCTTTAAAAGGGAATTGGACAAATTCATGGCTAATAGTTACCAATCCTGATGCCTACATGCTACACCCCAAATCAGAGGCAGTATGCGGGAGGCTGCCATAATTACACTCCTGGCCTAGTTGTGGGTTTTGCATAAGCAGCTCATTGCCCACTGTGTGAGAAGAATGCTGACTAGATGTACCTTGTCTGATCTGGCATGGCTCTTCTTATATTCAGTCCTGATGAAACCCACCTGACACAGAGCCTTTCTCAGAGTCTTACTATATACCCACTTTATGGTATGTCTGAGAATATTTACACATAGGTGTAGAATGTCACTGCAACTATTATAAAGGGCTCTTGTAACAACCCCAGTGTAACTCGTTCCCTAATGCATCATTGTGAATTAAACACAAAAAACTATTTATGGATAAGGCTAGAAAGACAGAGCTCTCATTAAAATAACGTAAGTTCTTCTTAATGGCTGTTCAAAATGTCCATTCTGATACCATGTGAAGTTAACATACATTTCACAAACAGAATAACTACTCACTCCTCCATTCGAAAGTCTGCTTAACATATTTAATAACATACAAAATACCACTGGATGATCAAAACTAAATAAGCCAAACTTGACTTCATTTCTTTGTGCATATAAGATGATCATGCAATACTGGCTCTCTCCCAATGCCTCTTAGCACCAGATGTATCTGTGCTGATTTTCTGTACTTCAAATACCTTCATGTCTACAAAGATGTCCCATTAAAAAAACTGCAGTCACGGTTAAGTCTTAGCCATAACATAACCATATCCAAACATGAATGCAACTAAAGAATGGGAAAACATGAATGCATCTAAAGAACAGTGGGGGACCTTAAAAGCATCCCCAGACATTCCATTTTTGAGTCAGTAGAGCCACCCAGCAGGGGATGGCTCAACTTTTCTCCTGGCTGTTTTCACAAGAACCTCACCTCCCACAAATCCTGATCAAACTTCAACTTCTGCCCCAGCTCATTTTTTTCCAAAAGTGTCAAGGGTTAATCTATTCTAGATTATGCACGTCACATCTGTTTTGGGCCAGAACACCTAAGACAAATATAAGTCTATTCCTGTACCACTACAGGGTCACAATCCATGACATCAGAGGCCAGTTTCCACTCCTGCTCTATTAAATTTCTGTCTAGTGGGCTATCATACCAATATCCTGTCTTGCTTGGAACCAGCCATTCTGCTTTATAGAAGCAGAGGTAGCTAACAGTTTCACTGCCACCTTCCTGTTTCTTGCCTTATTATTCTGTTCATATAGTACTCTAGTGCACCTTTCCTCAACCTGCTGTTGTCCAGCTGTGCTGGGCTACAACTCCCAGCAATCAAAATTGGCGACCCTAGAGGGGGATGATGAGAACTGAAGTCCAGCACATCTAGAGGACTCTGGGGTTGGGATGCTGTAGTGGCATAACCACTGCTTCTACATGAAATACCATGTTGTGCACCCCACCTAATTGTGGTTCCACATTGCAATGTTACAGGAGTGCCGCAGCATCAGATAGATGAGAATGCATTTCATGTTAAGTTAAATCATAAGTATAAAGAATATTTTGGCAAATATTCATTCTTAGTTTATCAGGCCAGGCATTCCCAAGCCTATCCCAATAAATGCCAATATTTACTGGTAAATAATAGATGTGAGAATGAAATTAGGGACCTTTACTAAAAGCATTTGAGGATTTTTCCGACATATCAGCAAATGACAGACTTTTCTGCTATTTTCCACTGACCTTCCAAACTCTTAGTAATTGTCCTTGCTGATTGTCCAACCTAGAAACATAGTAAGATTTGGAAGGAGCCTATAAGGAAGGAGCCAAGCGTCCCCTGCTCAATGCAAGACTCTTAAGTTAAACCATCCCTGACAGAAGGCTGTCCAACTGCTTTTTGAATGCCCCCAGTGTAAGAGAGCTCACAACTTCCATATGTAAGTGGCTCCACTGCCATACTGCTCCATTAGTCAGAAGAGTGCGATCATATACGTACATGTCTACTCAGAAGTCAGTCTCACTGTTTTCAAAAGAACTTACTTCCAGGCAAGCATATACAGGAATGCAGCTAAATCATTGCTAATCAATCTGAGCTTTGCAGTGGTCCTGGCTACAATTTTTAAAGCAATAATAAATCACATTTGCATTTGTTTATGGGTCTACAAACTGGCTGTGTGAGAGACTGATACACCAAATGGAAGGAGCACAACCTGTATAAAAAGAATAAAGACATATTGTAGATTTCAGCTGTTTGTGACAGTGCTGCTCTTTCAAAACTTTTTAATGCTATATGAATGTATGTGCCACCTGCAGTCCCTTTCACATTTACTAGAAAACGTAATTTTGACTTTACCTTTTAAAATGTGTGGGTTGTCCAACAGTACACTGTTAGTCAGATCAGGACTAGACAAAGGTTTGGGGCTGCTACTTGCAGGCAAAGACTTAGACTCCTGTTCTTCAATATGAATTTGCTGATCTATAACTACAGTCTTTTTATAGGCACGACAGCTGATATTCGAAGTTTCAAAATCACTGTTTCTATGTTCATTAGCTTGTTGTTCATACGCATGGTCACTCTTCCAGCAACAGAGTGATGCAATTTTTGCTTCTTCAGAAAATCCATCATGTTGTTTACAAGAAAACAACTGGCTCTCATCTTCACGCCGAAGCCTTTTGGACTTACTGAGATAATTCAGGTAGAAATAATATTTAGCCAAAACACTTTGGCCACAGTTAGACTCAGTATACAATGTGTCATTCTGAAACAGCTCCTGATCATCAACATTCACTCTTGTAATGAGGAATTCCCTGGTACAACTTTGTGAGTCCACCACTGAGGCAGTATCATCCTCAGAGATATTTTCATTTATAGCACTTTGCAGGCATCTTTGGCTCATATTGGACTTACATGTTATGTTGTCACCACTAAACAGGGGCAACTTATCTAACAAAATGCAGTCACTGTTACTGCACAAACTAAGACTTTTACAACAGAGATTCTCAGAGGCTGAGTCCACTTTACAATTTTCTGGATGCTCCAGTAAGGAATTCCTACCAAAACTCTTAATTTTCATGTCTGAATTGCTCATCAGAGATTTTAATTCTATTTTCCTTTGGTCTCTATTGCAGCCAAATCCATGCGATGGCCTAGTGTCTTGACTCTCCCCTCTATGCTTTCTCCCTTCAACAGTTTTGCCCATATTTAGTCTATGTGCCAATTTATTTCTCTGAGCTGTGATGTCCTTTACAGGTTCAAAATCCAACACCCCATCCCTTGATACATCTTTTTTTACCTCAGTCATGGGATTGAAAAGGTTGTTTTTATTTGTGGCCTCTTTGCAGATGCTTTCTACACTATTGTTGGTCCCGCTGGAGCCTTCAGATTTTAGGGTCCACAAGAAATCTTTGCATTTATAGTTTTTGGTTTCCAAGAGGTTCTCTTTTGCTGGATTCCATTTTTCACAGCTGTCAAACCCTGTTATGGAGTGATGTCTGCTTCCTAGCATTGGTTTGAATAGTTTTATATTTTCCAGCTTGAAAAAGCTAGCACTGTCATAAGAGATTTTGTGTTCCGTGAGCTCTGCATCTAGTAGTTTTAGGCTATTTGTCTTGACATTTGACCATTCCTCATCTGAACTATCACTGAGAGGGGCCCAAAAATAACTTTCATTTTTCTGCAAGTTCATTGTAGGTGTACATAAATCATTTCCCTCACAGACAGTATGAAGGTTCCAAAAATTATCTTTTCTTGTACTGCAATGTATGTGACCATCTACCTCATATTCTTCCAAAATGTTGGTTGAAACACTAATATCCTCTTGAGTTGCTTCCCTGCCATGCTTGGCTATCTGAGTAGGGCATAAATCTTTGTCCAGGTGAGATGATACATTACTATTTAGGAAAGAATAAGAAGTCAATTTTCCAGCATGCTCTAAGCTATCTTCAGAGGCCACAAAAGGGCTCAAAACATTTGCATGTAATAGCTTTGGATTAAAATAGTCAGCACTTTTATTTATAGCACATTTGCTATTTTGGGCTATCTCTTTTCCAGGGTCATGATCCAAGATTGGCTTTCCTATTTCCTGTATGATGCACCCAACAGATCTGTCAGGAAGCAATTCTGCCCAGCTTACAACATCTTTGAGCTTCTGCGTCTCAGGGTCACTATCATCCTCACAAAGTTTATTGTTCAATTTTGAAATACAGGCAGTGCTCAAACATTTTCGACATGTTGGTTCCTCTGTAATATTTGCTTCTTGTTCCTGTCTTAGATTGTTCAGTTTAGAGAGTCTCTGAATGGAATGCAGTGGGGTACATCTGGCCTTGACTGAATTTTGTCTATTATTATCATCAGAGGAGCCGGGCATACTGTCCTTCCACATAAAGCTACACGCTGACATTGTAACCACATCAGATTCTGACTACACGGTATGTCGCTTTCATTCAGTCTCAGCAGATAGCAATTTGAATATCTTGGGGAGACAGATAGTCCATCTGTAGAAACAAAACACAGGCATATATGAATATTATCCCGATGTTGGTAATATAAATTTATGCATTGGGAATATATTGAGTTTCCCTATAACCAGTGCTTTTTTTGTAAAAAAAAAAAAAAAAAGGTGCCGGAACTCATGTCCCCATCAGCAGCAAGCACACACACCAATCCCAAGCAGCTATCTCTCACTATCAGATAGCAGATAGCAGACACAATAGCAGCCTGCAGGCACTATGTTAATGATGTTTGCTGCTGATCTGCTACACTGTTCAAAATCACTTAGTAAAATCCATTGAAAAAAAGGTGCCAGAACGCCGTTCTGGTGCGTTCTATGACAAAAAAAGCCCTGCCTATAACTATCATAAAAATAGCTGTACAGAGGGGCTCAGGACTTCATGTTGGGAGCTGAGTTCCCTCTTCCTTACTTTGAATCAAAAGATAGCTCTTTGGCAAACAGGACTTTATTTCCAACATACAGCCAGCAAACTGAGGAAGAGCCTCTGAGCATGCACAAAGTGGTTCACTGAACCCAAACTAGGAACTATTTCCAAGAACTCTCTTTTTCAGTAACCCTGGGTGTGCCTCCTTGGAGAAGGCCTAGCCTCCTAGATCTATGCTGGCCCCTAGTTGGCTAGCCCTTCTCTCCAGACACTGCATCATAGAGTCACAGATTGGACCAGGCTCCTCTTGCCTCTCTGTCATGTTCCCTCTTGGCACTTCCAAACCTTTTCAGTTCCCAGAGTCTGCCTAAACACCTGGAGAGAGTGGCCTTGAGACAAGCTCTCCCTGCTCTGCCATCTCCACATCTGCAGACCTCATTTCCCAGGCCTCACAGTTCTCATCTGAAGAGTTGCTGCCACCCTCGCCCTGGAAAGCATGCCAAGAATAATGGACCCTTTCATTCAAAAGAGAGGTTTCTTCTCAGGCATACAGGGGTGCATTCAGCTGGGCAGCACTGCCCCACTGATCTCCAGCCTCTTATCTCACAGAAGATCACTGAGGCAAGAGGCAGGAGGAGCCAGGATACTTCCGGCTGCCAAACTGGGACAGCTGTCACTGGCGCTTCCTGGCTAGCCAAGTGGCAGGAGTGCCAACATCCACTCTTGCCAAGCTGCTCTCTTGTTCTGGGCTTTCTACCATGATTGCTTGTGCTGGCTGAGTTTGGATAACACAACAAGCAATTTTGCTGACCGAAAACCATAGAATGAGTCGTCATTTCTTATCATACTTTCTGAGGGCAAAACTTACCATGCTGAAATCCACAGCTGCACTAAAATGACATAACAGGCAGATAATGCTAATTTACAAAAAAAAAAAAAACACATTGTGGCCTCTCAGGTCAGCTTTGCTAACAAGCCATGGCTAGATAACCACAATTCATGAAGTGAATGCATGGTTTGTTGCTGAGTTGTTCACCATATGCTGCTATCTCAGCTGGATTCAGACAACATGATCACCCACATTTCAGAGTAACCCACAGTTCAACAGTAACCGACACTCAGCCTTTGCGTGTGGGTGATCATGTTGTCTGAACCCAACTGAACCTAGCTAGCAGGTTTTCTTTGATCCCAAAATTCTTGAAGGAAGAACGAGGGTGAGATATAACACAGGCGTGATCACAAGGCACTTATGTCAAGCAAAAGAATTACATACCAACAAAAATATGTATTGATTTCCATGTATAGTAGTCTCCAGTTGCCACCTAGAGGAGCAACTTGATTATACTTCTTTTTTAATAGAATATGGGAGAAAGGATATTAAATCAGTTTGTTTTCAATATTGCTTCTATGAGAAGGGCAGCCCATGTGGGAAATAAATGTTAAGTCGAGGAGAAGGAGGAGACAAAGGTGTGGAAAACAAGTGGTGGCTTGGAGAAGACAAGAAATAATGCACACAATAATCCTTTTCATTTCCCTGTAGAGACCAGTGACTTTTGAAAATGGATAAACTCATGTTGAAATGCTTATTTCATGCTAATTAACAGCTGAAGGCAATGATAACACTCTCTGAATCTTTAAACAGGGTGAGGAAAATGTATGCTGCAGCACCAAAATTCACTGGTCGTTTGGTCATTCTGTGTTGCTTAATGTTAGTCCTATTCAGAGTAAATCCATAGAAATGAATGGGTCTTGAGTTAGACCAACATTGCATGCAACCCCATATGTTAACATGAAACATTCAGTGTTATATACGTATGCCTCATAATGTACCCATCTATTATGTAACGTAAGAAGTAAGATGCACAAGGTTCTGTGAATGTAGTCAAATACACAGTGCAGCACTTAACTTGTAATGTGGTGCTTTCTGAAACTTCTCAGATTGTTTTTGAAAGAGAGGTTCTAGTCCTCATGACTGTAAAGGCAGGTTGCTTACCTGTAACTGATGTTCTTCGAGTGGCCACCTGTGCAGTCACACATATGGGTGCTGCGCCTGCGCAGTGCCTAGGCCGGAAGATTAAAAAGCTAACGGGTTTTGGTGGGAAAACTCCGCTCCCCTCCCCCTTCGTGGTATAAATAGAGCAGAGTGTCCGCCATTTTGTTCAGTCTTGAAGACCGAACGTTCGCCTTCTACAGGTTAAAAATAAAATTAGTTGCAAACGGCATTGAGCCCCAACGGTACCGATGCAAGTATAGTACGGTACCGAGAACAATATCCACTCACCGGCATATACCATCAGTACCGATGCAAATTACAGCGTGGTACCGAGGCAGTATGTAATGATGGACACCGAGTGGGGCCGGTGGGTGGGTTGTGTGACTGCACAGATGGCCACTCGAAGAACATCAGTTACAGGTAAGCAACCTGCCTTTCTTCGTCGTGGCCTCTGTGCATCACACATATGGGTGATTAGCAAGCTTACCCAACTTGGAGGAGGGAAGTGTCGTCAGCGAAGAACAGACGAAAGAACAGCTCTGCCGAAAGAGCAGTCCTGCCTGGCACGCACATCAAGCCGATAGTGCTTGGCAAAAGTGCATGGCCCTGACCACGTTACAGCTTTACAGATATCTTGGAGAGGGACCCCAGCGGCAAAGGTGGACGAAGTTGCAACAGCTCATGTGAAGTGACCCCTGGGGGTAACAGGTAAGTCTGTTTTTGTTAGTTGATAGGCCAGGACAATAGTCTGGGTGATCCAGTGCGACAGCTTTTGAGGTGTGACTGGAAGTCCTTTGTCATGTTCGGAGTACTTAACAAAGAGTCTGTTCGTACGACGGAGGGATTCCATACGGGAGTGATAGACAGCCAGGCAGCGGCGAACATCAAGGGTATGTAGAGCCCGCTCTATTGGATTCGATGGCGCTGGAAAGAAGGCTGGCAGAACGATATCTTGACTCAAGTGGAATGGTGTAGCCACTTTAGGAAGAAAGGAAGAATCCATACGAAGAACGACCTTTTCCTTATGGAAATTAAGATATGGAGGGTCTATGCGGAGAGCAGAAAGTTCACTTGCTCTCCAAGCTGACGTCACCGCTATGAGGAAAGCTGTTTTCCAGGACACCAAGCGTAGGTCAACAGTCGCCAGTGGCTCAAACGGAGTTTTGGTAAGTGCTTGGAGTACGACCGAAAGGCTCCAGGTTGGCATAGGCGGGCAAATAGAAGGGTGTAGGTTCTGTAACCCCCGAAGGAAACGACGAAATAGAGGTTGAGAGAAAACTGAAATCCTTTGAAGCGCACCATGATAGTGTGAAATAGTGGCTACATAAACTTTAATGGATGACGGTTTCAGTCCCAAATGATAATGTTCCAAGAGAAATTGTAAAATATTGTCAATTGAGGCCACTCCAGGAGATAAAGAATGGCGTTCTGCAAAGGAGGAAAATCTCTTCCATTTAGCCGCATAAGAGCGACGAGTGGACGGTCTTAGAGCAGATGTGAGAATCGCCTGAATTTCCTGGTCAACAGTCACCGGTAGCAAAGCAGTTGTCGTCGAAACTGACCTAGGGGCCGTCGGTACAGTGGAGTGAATACATTCCGGTAGAGGTTCGGATGTCATCGGTACCGACGCAGCAGAATGACTCAAGTGATCCGCCATGCTGTCAACCTCAAGGCAGTCAAATCCGGATGTCAGATCACTCCGTTTTGCTGCGTTAATAGCTGAGGAATAGACGGGAGGCGAAGAAACATCCCTTTGGATAGATGAAGAAGGGTGGCGAACCATGGTTGTCTCGGCCACCATGGAGTTATTATTATTCCTGTGGCATTCTCTTGAGATATCTTCGCTATCACTTTCGTTAGAAGTGGAATTGGGGGAAACGCATAAAAGGCTATGTTGTCCCAGGGGATCATAACGGCATCTCCCATAGATCCCGATCCTATGCCTGCCCTGGAACAGTATAGGGCACACACTCTGTTGTCGCAAGTGGCAAACAAGTCCAAGTCCGGATAGCCCCACAAATGGAAGAGGTTGTGGCATATTTGTCTGTCCATCTCCCATTCATGCATTGTTGACATATGTCTGCTAACATGTCTGCTTCGGTGTTGTCGGTCCCTGCGAGGTGGACTGCTAGAAGCATAATGTCCCTCGGTATGCACCAGTCCCAAATGGCCATTGAGAGACGTGCTAAAGGTGGTGATTTTGTGCCGCCCTGTTTGTTGATGTAGAAGACAGCCAGTATGTTGTCCGATGCAATCTGGACAACTTGTTGGCATAGGACAGTCTCGAAAGCCCTTAGGGCATTGAAAATCGCCTGTAGTTCGAGGACGTTGATGTGCTTCCTTGCTTCCCGTCGGTTCCAAGTTCCCTGAACCCGAAGTCCCGCACATGTTGCGCCCCATCCCAGTAGCGACGCGTCTGTATACAGGGTCTTCGTTGGATGAGGTGTTCGGAATGGGACCGACAGACAGGTTGCTCGGAATGGTCCACCAAATTAGAGTGTTGAGTATCACAGATGGAATTCGGATCAGTTTGTTGGGAGAATCTCGCTGTGGGCAAAACGACGTGTTGAAAAACAGCTGCATGGTCTGCATCCGTAGTCTGGCATACGGGACAATGGCAACTGTAGCAGCCATGTGCCCCAGTAGTCTCTGAATGGATATAGCCGGAACCGTTCCTAGCGTTCAGATTCGATGGATGTGGGCACATAAGGTAGCGCAACGGTCCGGAGGGAGGAAAGCTCTTTCCCGTGTGGAGTCGAGACGTGCCCCAATAAAGTCGATGACCTGCGTGGGAATAAGGGATGATTTTTCGTGGTTAATACATAGTCCAAGATCATCGAGCAAGGCGCAGGCCATGTGTATTGCAGACAGAAGCCCTTGTTTAGTTTGGGAGACATTTAGCCAGTCGTCTAAATATGGGTATATTTGCACTCCTTTTGTCCGTAAGTGCGCACATACTGGTGCCATACACTTCGTAAAAACTCGAGGTGCGGTGGCCAAGCCAAAGGGTAGCACAGCATATTCGAACAAGTTGAGCCCAACAGTGAAACGCAGGAAACGTCTATGTGAAGGATGGATAGCAATATGAAAATGAGCATCCTTCAAATCTAAGGAGGCGAACCAATCCTCTCTCTTCAGTAACGGAAAAATACTCTGTAAAGTGGTCATCTGAAACTTTTTTGTTTTGATGTATTTGTTAAGATTCCGTAAGTCCAAAATTGGACGAAGACCACCGTCTCTTTTCGGGACCGTGAAGTATCTGGAGTAGAATCCATGCAATCCCTCCGAGCCGGGATAGTTGTCAAATCGTGCCCTTGCGAAGCAACTGAGAGACTTCTTCGCACAGTACCGATGAAGAAGCTGTAAATCGAATCGGACACGGTGGAGGGACAACATCGAATTCTATCCTATATCCGAACTGAATGATAGACAACACCCACCTATCAGATGTAATAGACTCCCAAATGGGGAGTCAGCCCTGGAGCCGGTCTCCAAAAGGGAGAGGGAAAGGTGGTGTGGGGAGAGAGAGAATGGTTCGCCCGGACCGTCAACGTGGACATTTGTCAGTGTCGAAGCGCCGCCGGCCCTGGGGTAAACATTGCTGCAGCTGTTGTCTTCGCCATTGCTTTGTTGGTAGTGTTGCCAAGGGTGGAATTGTGGACAGTAAGAGGAACGAGGCCCTTGCCACTTACGCCTCTGTTGAGGAAGCTCCATGCGGCACGCGGTCATACGCGATTCATGTATCGCTTTTAACTTGCGGTCGGTTTTCTGATGGAATAACCCGGTACCATCGAATGGCATTTCCTCGATCCTCTGTTTCATCTCGTCGGGGAAATTGCAATTACAAAGCAATGCATGTCGGCGCAGCGAGATGGCATTCACGAGAGCTCTTGAATTGGTATCTATGTGATGTCGTGTGGTAGATAATTGCTGCACTGCTACCTGCATAGCTTCCTTGATGAATACCCTGGCAAGCTCGGCTAGGCAGTCTGGAAGGGAGGAAGCAACGTTACCCAGTTTTTGCATAATAAAATACTGGTAACGTGCCAGTGTTGCTTCATAGTTCGATATGCGCACGCCGACTCGGCAGGCGAGCATATTGATCTTCCTCCCTTCCTTGTCGCGAGGGGCTGTGTGTCCCCTAGACTCCCTGACCTGGGAGGATTTGACAACAACAGAGTTTGGGTGTGGATGGTGAATCAGGAACGGAATGTCGTCCTCCAGAACTCTGTACATGGCCTCATACCGACGGGAGGTCGCTTGCGGTTGGGCCGGTTGACCCCAGGGTTGGACCATAGCCTGCCGAAGTGTGGTAATAAGCGGCAGGACTATGGCGCGGACTGTTCTCCCCTCATGACATCAAAGAAGCGATCCATGGATGGGCCCGGCTGTTGACTAGCCTCAATCTCTAGTGAACAGACAAGGCGGGACATGAGCTTCGTAAAGGAGATATGTGGCTCATCGGGCGACGCCGGTCCTTGGGAGGCGACTGCTACATCGGGGGATGTAGAGTCAACCTCAGATTCATCCGAATCCGGATAATAAAGTGGACAGTCACTCAAAGATGACGTTTCTGAGGAGGTTGGACATCCCCTCTCCACATGCCTGGCCGTCAAAGGCGACTCTCTCAATGGAATCTCCGATGGAGACGCACGATCCCGAGGGTAGTACGAATAAGATTGATAGCCACCCCAGTCTGGGAAGGCACCATATCCGTGCATCCTCCAGTTGTCACCCCGGTGTTCGGACGAGCGGCTGCAGCGCCTTGGAGGTGAAGGTGACTCCACAGGTGGCTCAGTCGTGGGCACTGGAGTCAGCAACCGTTCCCTCGGTGGGGAGTCTCTAATCTCGCCATCAGAGATAGACTCCCGAAGTGGCTCCTCCACTTGTTGGGTCGGCATGCTCTCAGGCCGAATGAGAGGCCTGGGGGATCCCGGTGGTGTTACCTGCATAGTAAGTTGCAGGGCCAGTCCCAAAGGGGTTGGTACCGTGGCGGCGGACGGTACCGAAAAAACAGACGAACCAGAGCCCCGGTGTTTGGGGCGATCGGGTTTCTTGGTCTTGTGAGCGGGTTTATCTGCCTTCTCCTTCCTCGGAACTTTAAGAGCGGAAGGCTTATCCGAACCCGTGTGCTTGCGCTTCTCCCATTTTTTGGCTGGGGAAGAAGGCGGCACCTGGGTCTCCGCTGGAATATTGCCTTCAGCCGAAGGACGCTGAGGAGGAGCGGTGGAAGCAGGACGCTTCGGAGGAGCACTCACAGTTGGGGTGGAGCATGGAGGAGGCGGTGCGGCTAAAGAGGAACCAGGCCGTAAGAGCAGTTGGTCCAATTGCATCAAGGCCTGGTCCCAGAGGAGCTTGCAAAGACGGTTCTCCCTGTTCTTCCGCGCTTGCTTGGTAAAGGCCAAGCAATGGCCACACTTGTCGGTTCTATGCCCCTCGCTGAGGCAGAGGAGGCATAGATCATGCGGATCCGCAGGTGACATTTTGGATCCGCATGCGGTGCATTTGCGAAAGGCCGCTCGCTGTGCCATCGCGGAAAAAGAAGAAAAGATGACAGGATAGAGGGTAAGATAATATTTTTGGTTTTTTTTGTTTTTTTGTTTGTTTGTTTTGAGAAGAAGAAAAAGAGAGGGATAAAGGCAAAAGGAACAGTAAGGACTCAAGATCTTAGCGAGGACGTTAACAGGCACGAGGCACAGTGAACGGCGGTTGCAAAGACTGAACAAAATGGCGAACGCTCCGCTCTATTTATACCACGAAGGGGGAGCGGAGTTTTCCCACCAAAAACCATTAGCTTTTTAATCTTCCGGCCTAGGCACTGCGCAGGCACAGCACCCATATGTGTGATGCACAGAGGCCAGGACGAAGAAAGCAAGGGGTCAGTTACCTCAACTCAGAGACTCCTAGCAGGCCCAAAACCTTTCCTAAAGACACCAAACCCACATTCAAGCAACTCATCTATTTACATTCAGGATAACTCCATTCGCATATGTTAGAGCTACAATTTTCTAGTGAATCCTGTTGGAGACCCATGGAAGATCTACGCATACTGAAACAGCCGGAAATGAGGATCAGAAAGGATTCCCATTCCCCTTCCTTTTATAGTTTTGAGGTAGGACAGCAGGTGCAGGAAAGAAGTCATTGCAGAAACCACCGGGCTGGAAATGCAGCGGCGGAGGCCTCGGCACCTAACTAAAATTTGTTTTTAAAAGCATGCAGCCCGCACTGCTATCTGGCTCGGAGTACGGACCAGGCGACCCAGCAAGGAGCTTGACGTGATAACCAGCACAACAAAGCACCCAATCCTATGATGCGACTGGAAACCTACCTCCTCAACTGGCAGAATCCAGGCCAGGAGGTCGGCCCCGCTCCAGGAGAACCCCGGAGCGCGGCTACCCAGCGCCCCCCGGCGGAGCAGTGAGTCACGCGGCGGGAATGGCGCCACGCCGGCGAGCTGCAGCTGTAGCTTAAGGGGGCCGGCAAAGGTGGTTGGGCTCTCTCTTGGGAAGAAGGTTCCCTTCCGTTTGCGAGGGAGGCCTGCAACGCTGGTTTGCAAGATTGGCTCTGCGCGCGTTACCTCAAGAGTAAGGAAGCAGAGCGCAGAAGGCGCTCCCTCCTGTCACTTTAAGCTCTGGCAATGTGTTTCACGCCGTGCCCGTGGAAACCGCGCGGGGTGGAGCCAGCAAAGGGAAGCGGGGTGGCGCTGACTGCAGGCGCCCTCCCTCAGGCCGGAGCGCAGGGAGAGCCCAGAAAGTGTTATGGCTTTGGAAACGTGCTGCCGGGCGGACCCCCGTGCTTTTTCCTCGAGGTTTGCCAATAAGCAGTGCAGCCGAAGCTGCTGCCCCTGCCGGAGTGGTGACCGCCTGGAGCACCTTGCAGAAAGGACTGCCCGAGTTCACTGCTGCTGCGGCCCCGCCAGGCGCGCTGCAGTCCGCTCGCCGCCCCCTCAGGACTTGACAGCCTTGAACCCTCACGGGGGAGAGGCTCGAGCTGGCGCTTGGGTCGCAAGGAGAAACGCTTCCTTCGCACAAGCACAGCGGCTGCGTTAAGAGGGGGGGTTGCACCCTCCTCAGTTTCCCTTCCCTCAGAACGTAGATTAAAGCAAAGCCTTCAGTGGGGAAGCTGAGCCGACGAGTTATGTCCCATCGCTCAACGGGACCATCCGTTGTAGGCACATAGGCTTTGGCGTCGCCAGTTAAAAGGATCAAAGGTTGTTTAAGAAACTACATTGCCGGATCCAGTGGGCCAGTTGGCTCTGTCTAAGGAGGATTCACACGTTCAGTGGTGCCAGTGCACAATGCGGAGAAAGAAGATCAGAACTGAGTGAGTGGGCTTTGATTTCAGTATTCAGTTGATTGGTATTTTGGGAAGTTTCGTTCTTGTGTAGTACAAGACACGTTGTGTTTGCACGGGTCAAGTCACACTTCCCTAAAGGAAAATAATGCTGCTAAGATGCTAATAAGTCCACAACTTATTCCATGCAAAGGCATCAACTCTTTTTGGATACACGTGAGCTTAGCTAATATGACACATGGGGTGCTTGCAAATGAGACTTTTTATCATAATTCAGAGAGTTTTACAGAGGGTCCAGACATTGGGTTGGTTTGCATGGCACCACAGCCCACCATGGATTATTTAATACAATTTTGCATAATCCACACTTACTGTGTGGCTCTTAGTTTTTCTTCTATCATTGCCAAAATCCGCAGCATATGATTTAATGGCATATGGTGGGTTATGTTGGCTGTTTTAATTAGCTCTAGTTTGATTGAAACTGTTTTCGATGTTAACCTGTTTTACATTTTTATACATTAGTTTTAAACTGTTTTAAATTTTTATGCTGCAATTTTATACTGTGTTTTATTGTATTTCATTGTATCTCTTTTTTTGTATTTTGAGAAGTTGTGAAGTGACCAGAGAGCTTCAAATATTGTATGGTATATAAAATAAAGGAATAAATAACTGCTGCACCTTAGGGCTTCAGAGTGCAGGAAATAAGAAATGATCACCAGGTCTGTATGATCACCATGGCCCACCAAGACTTATTTAAGCTGTGGTGTGTTGCAGTGTGTGCCAGTGACTTTTTTGAATATTTAAGTCATGGCAGGCAATTGTCCTGCCGTATTGTTTCATGAAGCTAACAAGCATAGATTGTTGGCATGGTTAACAAACCACTTTTACAATACTAAGAAAGCCACAGGTTGTGGCTGGCTTGTTAACCATGCCAATAACCAGCCTGTGCCAGGTTCACATGACAAGATAAATCACAGCATCTGTCCACCACAGCTTGATTGTTTGAAATGTCCAGAATGGCTGCAGTGATTGTGCAAACCAGTCCAGTGACTTTCCCTGTCACATTAAACATGATTTATCCACTGTGCTGCAAACGAGCAAAACTTACACAAATGGGTACAGTATTCTAGGCATGTGACCATTCATTTATGAATGATTCTGAGCCATTACAAGCTCTGTGAAACACCAACTTGCAAGTTTGTACTGTAATAACCAGCAATGTGAAGAGACCAGTTTGATAAGTATGAAAAGCTAATGTCCACTTTTGGAAATATTTCCTTGAGTGGGGAAAGTTGACATTTACTACACTTTCAATGCAATTTATATGTGTTTCCCAAAAAGTAGATTCCTTTACTCACAGGTAAATGTTGCAACTACTGGGCTGTATGTAATGTTAGTCTTACTTAGAATTGAATGGGACTTAGAATAACTTTAGATACAACCCATAGCATGAAATATATGCTTTCATAGATAATACTGTACATGAAGAATTATTTTTGATAAGTGATCACACACATCCTCAACTTACTTCTAAATTTGATCTCCGTTCTCCACTGTTTTTTATGAAGATCTTTTAAAATTGTGTATTACATTAATTCAGGATGTGTTTATGCTCATATTATAATCCATTCGACAAGAGGTTATTCTAAAGGTCAGCAGATGGCGCTCTCTCATCGTTCCTGGCATTGCATACTGTCAGGGTAGGCAGGCTGTTGCTCTCTAGATATCTTGGACTACAACTCCCAAAATCCCTGTCCACTAGCCAGGCAGAATGGAGCTCATAGGAATTGTGATGGAAAGAGCATTATATCCTTTCCTGTATTAGAAAGACATCAGTGATGTGGGATGGAAAATTTTCCAGTGCTTTTATTTTCCCAAGAGATACTCTCCATTTCCTGATTTCATTAGCCAAAAAGAATAAGTGTCACTTGCAAATGCAAAACTAGGAAAGATTGGCAGTGTCAGAGTTGCAATTAATGTTTCAAGGTGATTATCTTTCATAGCAAGTATGTGACAATGCATGTCACTGGGTCTCAGTATAAAATGGAATTAATAAATAGTGACTGTGAAACTGAAGGTGCCTCAACAACCTCAGTGTAAGTTAACTGTGTTGAAGCAGATGAGGGGTTGCCAGCATATCACGCACAAAACTTTGGTCTGCTAATATTGAGTGCAATTCTCTGGATGCATTGTGCTGCTATTCTCAGCATCCCCAGCCAGCCATGCTGACTGAAGTATACTGGGAGTTGTATGTCTGGAAGTCACCAGACTGATGAGTCTGAATTAGTGCATCAACAGTTTTCAGTACTTTGTTTATTTCTTGCATTTAAAACAATGTAGGAGAAAAACTATTTTCTTTGATTTTTTTTTTACAAGTATTCCAATAAGAATGTATACAATATAGCATTTAAATCACATTAAGCATGCTTAATTCCTACCCTACTCCACAAATATTTAATGTCAAATATCTATGGTACTTTGGAGCAAAAATTATCTTAACAATTTCATTTGTATTTAGTAAATCAAATATATATTTGCTGAATCAAATCACTTCCTAGTGATTTTTATGTATAAACTGAAAATTAGCATAATTTTTATTAGAAAAATTTCCAGAAAACCTTATTCACTGAAAGACATTCACAGCCAGTTTTTCTTGCCATTTTTCTACAAATGTTCAAAGTAAGAGGGCTCTTTTGCTAGAGCCTCCCAATTATAGAGAAATTTATCAATCTTCTTCCTCAGCTGCAGAGGGCATCAAAGAAATTTGAGGGATTTAAATCATGTATAAATGAAACACAGGGCAATAGAGAGAGTTTTGAATTATGACTGGACAGACCCCAGCTTTATTCATAGATAAAGCCCACTGAGTAACCTTGGGTCAATTACCATCTTCCATCTAAGCAGACCTACAATTTTGCTATGAGAGCGTTAGAGAATTAAGTAAGGCATTTTCTGCTCCTTAGAAGAAAGATGGGATATGAATATAATGAATCAACAAAAAGGAAGTGTCCAAGGAGGGCCCATGTACAATTTCTGAAATGTAACCCTTTCTGTCAGATGCCTTAATTTTTTTCTGTGAAGATTTTCACATTCTCATTCCAACAAAAAAGAAACCACAAAATACCTTAGCCTAAAAAATGTATTGCATGCCTGTTCATGGGCTATAGTTCACTTCATGAGCTGCATCTTACAAAATGGAATACAGTCTATGAAAATTTATGCCATAATCAATTTGTTCATCTTTAGGTTCCTTTGCTGGTTTTTCTGCAGCGGACAACATTGCTACAGTTCTGGAAACCATTCTAAATATTTTCAGGGTGTCTTCTGGTAATGCCATTGTGGTATAGTTCATGATGATGTGGTGATACTGTTGGTATACTGTTATACTGTTGGTATAACTAATCCTGCAGGTTGTGCACTGGAGTATCAACTTTTAGGGCTGTGTCATTAATCATTTCTTAGGAAATGTGAGGCCTGTGATCTAAAGTTGTAACATTCATGCTATGATTCTTCAACAAATAACTCTATAATAAGGTACATAGCATTGCAAAGTGATTTTTTTCCAATATGTTTTATTAGTCCTGTCCGAATATTAACATATAAAACAATCAAGATGTTGACATAGAAATGTGAAATTCACTTTACAAAGATAAGGCTCAAATTTACAGGTACATTTTTCCCTAGGTTTGTTTGTGTGTGTTTGCATTTCAATGAGATAAACCCAACTTAATTCTTCCCAGAGTTGTTTATAAATATTACACAAATCACAAAATAGATTTCAAGTACATAACGTTTTACAATATATTCCAAGCACAGACAGAAATACACAATACTTTACCATTTGACTCCTCATATGCCAAGCTACAACTTTTCTAGTACTTTGTTTCACCCTACACAGTGCATGCCTGTTGACAGACACACCCCTTCCTGGCCTCTTCTCACTTCCACCTGTTCTCTAAGAGATGTCCCTCTTACAAGCATTCATAACTTGACAGAATTCACTGTGGAGCTTTGCTAAAGGTCAAGGATGTGTGACATTCTTGTACATGCTCTTGCATTCAACACGACGTGTATCCTTATTGCACACTCCATTCTCTGAGGTAATCTGTTCCTCATGCAGTTCAACCCTTCCCTGATAACATTAAGTCTTACTGACAAAATCTTCTACTAAATTTGGAGCTCTATAACACGGACAAGACTACATTTTCAAACCTGGGACCCAACTGTTCATATCTGAGGAGCACAGTGAAATTTTATTTACCTATAGGAATCAGAACAGGGATTAGTATACTAAAAGTAAATCTATTTGCAAAGTGAGTGTTGTCTATTTCTATAACTATAGGGCCTAAAATACTAATGACTTTGTTTTAGAAACCAAAGATTGCTGTATCCTTATTGAATTCATGCTAACACAAAAAAGGATTAATCTAGAACTTGTAAAACAATTCTAGGCAGGATCCAGTGGTACAGTTCCACTTCAGAAGCAGCTTTCAATCCCGTTTGCCAAAGAGGAAAGGCAGTTTTTTCCTGTCGCCTTTCTCCTTGTGCCACCTTATTTATTTTATCTATTTATTTGGGTATTTTTACCCTGTGCAATACCCAGTGGGTCTTCCAGAGTAACCTTCCACAGTTACTCTGGAGCGGCCCACAACCCTCTGAAAGAGATTGCTGGGAAGTAGAGAAAGAAAATAGAATTGGTGGGACTTGCCTTTTTTTCTGGAGGCATCTGTTGGATTGAAAGTTGTTCTGCCTCAGAACAGCACCACTGAATTCCATCCTAAATGTGCACCAAACAATTGATCAGCAATTATTTGCAAAGGAACTGATATTGCAGGAAAGCTTGAAGATTAAGTCCTGAAGGTAAAATAAATTATTGCAATTACCTGTGCAAGAGTGCACAGAAAGGGTTAGTCTAAAAAAAGGTGCAAGTGGTATCTTTTCCTTTTTGGAGATGGAGGGCAAGCAAAAGAAAATCACCAAAATGTCCTGTACTAGCTGACTTCTTTAAAAGGGAGAAAGAAACTTCTACCCTGAAGAAGAGGCTTTATCCAAGGGAGCTCTATAATGCTCATGGAACATTTACAAAGGGCTGGTTCAGAGGCTCAAAGCTCTTTTACAAAACATACTGAATTTTCATTGTGTAATTTACAGGCACAGTCTGATACTCAGTTAAGCACTTGTGTGCCACATGAATTTGCTGTACATTTGGTTTTATTTGTTAAAGAACATTTTTGCTTCTTTATGGATGAAACACTATGACTCCTCAACAGGTTAGGTTACTCACAACACCATTATGAAATAAGCTGAACAGGTTGTTGTGAGGATAAAAAAAATAAAATAAAAACTTCCTCTCTTACGTACTGATAAACTCCATAGAAATAATACATAGCTGCAATTCTAACAGTAATAGTGGAGCCAATTTGTTTTCACACAGGCAACACACCCAGTTGGTGTTCACCTGAGTCAAGACTGAGGCTGTAACCCTATTCTCTTTTACCTGGGAGTAAATTCCATTGCTTTAAGGAATTGCTTCTGAGCAAACTTGCATAGGATTGCACTATAAGAATCCTGTGACTGATACAGTTAGATAATTGGGGAAAGGGCAGTGGGGGAGCCAAGCCTGTGTTAGGAAATCCATACTAACATATACATATGCAATTGATGGGTTCTTCCTCCACCCCCTCATCTATTTCAAGGTTGGGCACTAAGACCTACTGATCTTCTCTATACACACGAGGTTTTATGCGTTTATAGCCTCTTAGCAGAATTTAGAGCTACACCGGCACAAAATCCCCAGCACATCAAGACAACAAAGATAACCACACACCACTGTTATAGGGACACATTTATGAGTAAAACCATGTGCATCCATTGTCATTTCTATTGGGTAAAAGAGATAGCATGCACAAGAAATAATAAAACATGAAACAGTGACTCTGGGATTTATTATAATGAAAAACAGTACTGAACAGAATAAGGGACCAAGATAGTTAGCTTCAAATGCCTGGGATTCAGGGGGCAGGATTCTTTTCACAAAGTCTCTATTTTTAGAAACTGGTGTATTTTGAACTTCTATGTATTTAATTAGGTCTATCTAGACTTTTAAATATATATCTATATCCACATTTCTATGTTATGTACAATAATCTACAGTTAATCCAAAATCCCCTAAACCTCTTACAAAACTGTACCTCCACTGCCTTGCAAAGACCTTTCATTACCACTAACTGAAGTGGTAAGCCATAGGGAAAACTTAATTAGGAAATACTCACCTCTTTTCAGCTTTACAATTACCACAGCAGAACTACACATTACACTGACCAGACATGTTTGGGAAACACATGCATCTGCCATTTAACATCAATATAGGGGCAAGCAGAATTTGTAGCACCAACAAACAGGAGGGAGTGCTTAAACAGTCATGCACCCACTAATTCTCCCCTGCAAATATCCCACCCAGGCTGTTTTCCCATACAGCTGAGCTTCTTTTAGAGTTTTGGAATCTACAAACTGGGAGCCACAAGGCATGAATTGGTGGGTGCAAGAGGGGTTAAGCATTTCTTCCTTGCCACTGAATTCTCACCTTCAAATGACCCCTATGTTACCACGTGTTTTCTTCATAATGTATAGTTTCACCCTCAGAAACTTGGTATTTGATAATGTCATTTCAGTTCCATCTAGCAGACCCTGCCTATTTCCCACCTCCAACTACTCACCATCTTGTGCGGATCTCTAAAAACTTCACTCTTCAATTAAAAAACAAAACTTTGCTTAAACATTTTAAAAACTCATGACATGCCCTTGTGCATTTATTTTACTAATCTGTACACTTAAATGTCTTCATAAGTTGTCTTTGCTAAAAATTTACCAAAATTTTGCAAATACATAAAAAATATTCTTAAAAATGAAAAATTGAACCAAGAAAGGAAATCCCAGCAATCAATGTTGCTTGTATAGGCATTGGTTAGTAGAGATTGTTTTACTAAGGAATATATTCAAAAGCATCACCTTTCTGCTGTTACTAATGCTTAAATTTAGTACATCATGGCTTATAATGTAGTATAATGAAATTTATAATGAAATTTCAGTTCTGTATGGTCATTGATAAAAACAGACAAGCAAGAAAAAAAACCTAACCACTTTTTGGTTACTGAAAGGCCACCATGTAGCTAAATAAATTATTCAATTATGGAAAGGAAACTTAAGAATGTTGAAATCTACTGTGGATCTAAAATGCAGAACTACTTGCTGATGGCCTTCAGGATGTTTATGAGCACCTAAGCACTGAATGAAATTCACTAGTTTTGAATATAGCCCTTAGTCTTACCACATTTGTTTACTATCTAAGAGCTGCCAAGCAAGCGGCTCACAAAGTCTATTTTGCAGGCCAACCACTGTCTAAGAGGGCAGTAATATTCAATGTGAAACTGCTGAAACTCTGGAGTCTGGCGGATTTCATGAAGAAAGGAGATATCAAGGTCTGATTCCAGAAGTACAAGCAGAAGAGGAAAAATGACCAGCAATATTCCAAGCCCAACAAAAAGAAGTCTAGAAAAGCTCTTCACAACAGCATTTATCTTCATGTTGCCCATCAAAACCTCATAGCTCCACCTAAGTGCTTTCCGAGCTTCCTTTAGCTCCTCCTCTTCTGCAACCAAAAATGCATTTTCATCAGCCTCCAGTTCCTCAAATGAATCTGTATCTTCTTTTTCATTCTCTGGCCTTGGAGAGGTTTGAAAGAGCAAGTCAATCTCATCATCATTAACAGGAGTAGGGAGCAGGCTAGTACTTGGATTGTACACCATCTCTGAGATTGTTAAAGGTTCTTCCTTTATTTTCTCCTCCTCCTCAATAGAAAGATCAGAACTGTCATCTGCCTCCTTAGCAGGAGAGTTGGATATCATAGGTATTGAAACATCATCTTCTTTCGGCAGCTGGATACCTATGAAAACAGATTATAATGGACCTTTTTAGGTTTCAAACATATATTTGAAAGGGATAGAACCATACACAAAACAACAAAAGAAGGTTTTCAGAAATAGCTGTTTATAATCTAGTAATTCAGTGGTTCATTAAAATTAATGGTTCAACATTTTATATACATGTTGTTAACCGCTAAATGCAAGACCTACATGTTGAAGGTTTTAAAAATCAAAATGCAAATCCACATTTTTCAAACCTCACGTGCATGCATGCTGTCTTGTACACAAGCTCAAAGTTTTGAAACCACAGAGTACTCTGTATTGTTAGACACAGTTAAGATGTGTGTGCAGAAGAATGTGTGGTAATGTGTGGTGTTAATTTGACACCTATAAACTGGTTATATTATTTACAAATCAGGCTCCTTGTATCCATACATTCATGTGAAATACTGGCTACCATACAATTGCATATCTCAGGATATAATCCAATCTTACACATGAGCAACAATTGAAAAGATTGTACATAACGCATCAGTTCATGGCAAAACAGAAGCAAAACCGCTTCAAGAGAAAGTGATTGGAACTGTAGATTTAAGAGTTTTATATGTAGAGCATCTGCTGCAAAAGGTATTATGTTTGCCTTTTGAACACTCTTTCCATGCAATAAGATTATACACTTTGATTTAGAGACTATTGCTAAGAGTACATTCAGTATGATTTTTATACAGATTAATTGAAACGTGGTATATTCTTCCTTAAAATTGCAGCAGCATTGGTTAACTGTTACTGAACCCTAGAGAAGTTCTTGAGGCTGAACCATACCTGGCAATCTGAATATTTATTTTCTTTTAATTCAGTATTTACACTTGAATGTGATATGTAAGATAATTAACAGCAGGTTGAACCTAGACTGATTCACTCCTAGACTAAGTAAAACTGTGTCTGGATCTAATCCAATAGGTTTAGACAATTTGCATTAAAATCTTTGCTATGAAATGAAGAATTTTAGTATTACTTGATTTTATTTTACTTTTTAAAAATATTGTTGCACTGTTTGATTTTAACAAATCATTTATATTTATTTAATATGAACGTATTTTAGTCAATTTTCATTCTGAGATTTACATTTTCCCTTTTAAACATTTTGTTAGGACTAAGTCATCTTCTCTTTACTACACCTCTGTTCCACACCAGTAATATACATGCCAAATGTAGATGAGGCAGAAGAGTTAAGGATGGTTTTATTGGAACTAATGTCACATATCTATTTCCCACTTCACCCATCTCATGTTAACATGTGTCAGGAAGGACAATGAACACTCAAAAAATAGTTTATGTATGATGCACAAAGACCATGAAGAATAACTTGAAATACAAAGAAACTTGCAGTTTTGAAATCAAACTGCATAACACTGTTGTTCCATTTGAATTAAATTCTATAAAATAAATATGAAGATCAAACAAGCACTAATAGAAAAAAACATAGTAATTAAAATAGTTTCCTCACATAATCCATGTCACTAATGAACAACAGACATATGTTGCAATGTCAGGTTCCTCAAAAATGGATTTGGGTGTTTTTTAAAGACAAACAGTTAAGTACAACTCAACTGATTTAATCTCAACTCAAGCCACTGCATGTCAGCCTCCTATGTTGTATATAGATTTGGCAGGATTCCTAGAGTCTTTCAGCAGTTATGATTCCTGAACTATTAACTTGAGATTAAAGTTACAAATGTGGCCCTCATAAGCATGATCAAGCATCTCAGTTTTCAAAGTAGAGGCCAAATCAATTTTATTATTATGTATTTGCATTTTTCAATGTCATCTACACAAGTGTAGTTGCACAGTATTACATAAGAACTCCAATTACAACATCTAAGCTGACCTCACATGCATCTTCAAGTACTTCAGTGAGCATGTGAGAATCGTTGTCCACTTCAATTAATGTACATAAAAACTTACAAATTTATAACATCCTTATAACTATCTTTACACTTCCTCCAACTAGAGCAAGAAGAGGCACTGCATCTCTTTTCTTTCCTAGATGCAAGCCAGTGCTGTCCTGTGACTGGATTCAAATGCAATCATGATACGGTTGGTGGACCTCAAGACAGCCTGTACCCTCTGCAGCCTCCTTTCTGCATCACCCATTCATTATTCTCACTGCCCCTCCTCTCTGGACTCTCGGGAACGCTTTGCAAGGTTCACCAGTCATGGTCCTTGTTCTCTGGTGAAAGTGACTTGTGGTAAAATAACATACGTATTGTTCACCCTTAAACTTTGCCAGTGCTCCAGTTTTCCCACTTTGTCTGGTTCAGAGTGCAGTCAACTCACTTCTCTGAAAAAGATCCTAATGCTTCTGTATTGTTCAGCATACACGTACAGATGTGTAGTTCTGTATATGTGCAATCAAGAACGCACAGTAGCTATCACATGAGCCACCAAGGTATTCTAGGCAGCCTTGGCATCTCTTTAGACAAGCCTAGTTCAAATTCCATTCTTTCACAGTGTCAGCACATAGCAGGTACTTCCTATGGTGAGATCCCATCTCAGTTGGGTATACATGTGACCATTTCAGCTACATTGATGGGACATAATGTGTGCTGGACAATGAAAGGAACATTTGATTCCTCTATTCACATGGATCACAAGGCATGGATCACATCACTGTTACCAGTTTATGGCAAGCAGCAAGGAATGGCTTCTATAGGAAAGGAGACAAATGTAGCTCCATCTGATACCCTATAATTGCAGAATTTTAAAGAATTTTGAGACACCCTACCAGCTTTCACAATCCTTATCTATCATGCCAAGGCATTGAGCTGCCTTTCCTGTGTGCTTTCCCAAGCACTTAGTTTACCATCTGAGACTCTGCTTCAGATTCTACTCAGCCTGAAGGACAACAAATGTCTGGTGGTGGTACTGAACTTGTAGAATGCCCTCTGGAGTGGCCTGCCTCATTCTAGTACTGAGTAGAGACCAAGTTTAGATCTAGCTTTTCAGAAAGGCTTTTGGTATGAATTGAAGGTTGCTTTTATTGTTTTCTATATACTGGGTTTTTTCTCCATTTTGATCAGTTTTTGTTTTGTTTCTCGTTGGATGGTTGTTTATTTTGCAATGCTACCATTTTTGTTTTTATTATTTCTGGCAGAGTTTTATTGTTGCAATATTAATTTATTTTGCATTGTAAACTGCTCTGGTTTGTTTTTAAGAAGAGATGGGTAATTGTTTTTCAATAAACAATGTAATGAAGCATTTACAGTGTGGGTAATTTTACATAATGGCAAGAAACAGCATAAAGATTCCACAACAGACTTAGCCAAACTGGTGCCCTCAGATGTTTGGGACTACAACTCCCATCAGCCTTGGACAACATGGCAGGTGGTCATGGAGAACAATAGTTGTACTCTAGTGCACCTGGTTGCAAAGGCCACTTTACAGAAAAATGTTGCCCAACAAAGCTTTTCCTTTTTAAGTGAAGAGAACCAATCTTTACATAACATTTTCCTTCTTAGTTTTATTAAACCCAGCTGAATTTTTTCTCAACTGATGAGCTAGTTTCAAAAGAAATGTCACAGTGGCTTTAAAGAAAGAAGGTGCTCTAGCATTCAGTCCAGAAAACTGAATTTTTTCTACATAGGCTATGATGTTCTGAAAATCCATTTGTTCTTTCTCAGCTCAAGAATTCACTTTTCAGTTGTGTGCAGTTTAGAGATACTTAGTACTGAACAAGCTTTTCTGTGGCAATGTGTACTACATACCCAAGGCTGAAAATAAAATGGCATGAAATTATACTGCCTGTAATTCATAGTTTCTTGCAAAGTTTTATGTAAGCAATTCAGTTCCTTACATGTAACCCTAACTCTATATATTTTAGTCCTGAAATAGTCATGTGGCAATTAAACATCTTTGTCAACTTAGGTTGTCAGCTAGAATGAATTTAATTGAACCTAGAAACACACTTGTCATTGAAAATTTTACATTTAACAAAGCCCCACCATATCTTAGCTAATTTCCCCTGATCTTTCCTGCTCTGTTTTTAGTGGGGTGTGGGAGAAGAAAGGTGAGGAACAGAAAAACTACTTAAATATTAATGCTACAGTATACTGGATTCAATATTTATACCTTTATTACAATGACAAACTGAACAGTGGGGAAAGCACAGAGTTTTCTGGCGAAAAGGTTTCAACAAGTATGCAAAAATGAACTTCAACTTACCAGCACTTGTAGCTGTAATCCGAGACCCATGTCTCAGCAAACGAATGCACACATCTTTGCTACAATGGTTAACCATTCGCAAATGAATACTCCTCCTGGTTTGGATTTTTACTAAGCACTTCACCATTTTGACTAACTATTATGTTCACTATGGCAGCCTGAACCAGTCACCCATACTGGCTGTGACCTTTACCAAGTTTCCACTGTGTTCAGCTCAGGAGGGTCCAGCTGAATGAATCAAATAACAGGCTTCTAACTTGGCCAATAGAAACAGCCGACCAGAGAACACTAAGGAAGGCTATTTTTAAACCTTTCCAACTGTCTCATAATATACAATACAATTAACGTCAAATACCAACCTTTTCCTTAGCAGTTGCTAATAAACAGCTGCACTACACATACCGGTCTAAGCCTTTTAACATTTACTACACTATAATGCAGAGTAATGAAAGAAACAGTAAAGGTTCACATGTGCAAATATCTAAGGAAAAGTTGTGACCTCTCACTTTTAGGGGATGCATTCTGTTATTTAATATTGCATGAGTACTTTTAATGAACTATTTGTGGGAGCGGTCCTTTGCAATACCATCCTAATCCCCGAATGCAGCCAGTTGGAAAGAACAGGCATATGACAGGGACTGGCCTCCACTAATGGAAAGGAGCTCGACTGTCAAAACTCTGCTGCAAGTTCAGAAAGAGAAAAGTGACAACTGGCAGTGTTCCTCCTAGTAGGACCCCATGCAAGTTCCTGAAATAGAGCAATCAGAGGGTGGGGCAAAGGGGAACTGGCTGTGGAGCCCCAGCTCCGTGTGGTCCTGAGGCAGGGCAGATCAGGGCCCATCACTTTCCCCCATTGCTTTGATTGGGAAGGATTTAAAATGCGAAGATTTACTGACTGTAAGCCCCAGAGCAATCACCCTTACATCTTCTGCAGTGGTTGGTATGAGCTGCAATTTGGGATGTGAATCACAGCACCTCCCCATGCTTTGCCTGAAGCTTGTAGCTTTGCAGATACCACTGCTCCTTGTTGCTCACTTAAATCTGCTGTAAGATTTATGCTTGAATTAGGCAGGAAAAAATATCTTTGCATGAAGCAAAGAGTGATAGAAAAACAGTTATTAGGGTTGTTTCTAACATCAGTTATATTGTTTCTGGCAAAATTTGACCTAAATGTAACACTGAAGAGAATGGAGAAATTAATTTGTAAAGGGGAGATTTTCTGTTGTCGTGTTTGATGTCAGACAAGACATAAAAGCATTACCATATGAGAATGCTTCTCCCACAGCTGTCCAATGTACACTTCTAGTGACACTTATTGATGTTGTCATGCAACTGACATAATGGTGGAACAGCACCACTGGAAGGGCTATATGTTTGGAAGGAGCAGTCTATGTTGCAGGAAAAGCAAAGTCTTTGGCAAGTCAACATCTGTGAAATGGAGACAAGCAAACAATTGGGCAGGGTAAACTATGGCAGAATTCAGGGGTAGTTTTCACCTGCAGATTCTTGACCATTTAGGAAAAATAAGGTTATGAAGAATGCAAGGGAAATTGGAACAACAAAATTAAAAATCTCTTGCAAAGGGTTATTTTGTATGGAAAAGGTCCCAGATAAAATTATTGTCATCTTGCACATAGAGCTGTGAAAGATTTCTGTCCAAAATCCTGGACAGCCACTGCCAGTCAATGCAAACAACACAGAAGTAGATGGACCAATGCAATTCAAAGCATCCTTCTGTGCTCCTCCTAATGCGTTTCTCTTAAGGAAATGTGGATAAGGGCTAGCACTGATGAGGAAGGAACATAAGTGGGTAATGTTCCGTTCAGACCTTTTATGTAGCCCTCAAGTTCTACCACCACATTTATCAGGTATCAAATATATTGACAGAACTGGCATTGCTCAAGAATTAATATCATATCACAGCTGTTAGTCAGCAAAAGACAGTCTGATATGCAGAAATGATAGTTTTATGCACTTAGTATATCACAAAACTAAGCACAGTCATATTCCAGTATAAAGCTGGAAACAAAGATATACTTTTAAACTAAATAACATACAAATTAGAGGCTCAGACAGATCCTAGAGTATTTCCCAGATTTCATTTCCCACTTTTCAGGGATTGGGTGAAGTGGGGTGTTGGTGGGACTCTGCCTCGGCAAAATTACTGCTGGCTCCCTCAATGCATTTTTCAGGAGCAGCCTTTTTTTTCTGAAGGACAACAAAATAACTAACCCTTTCCTGCTTTGGGCTGTTCTGTCATGCTTTTCAGACATAAAATCCTTGTGTAATCCTGTCGATACAAAACAGAGCCCTTAGAGCAGTTTCTAGGATATAAAAAGCAAGGCACTGACTGCCAACAACTGGTGTCGACATGCTATTTTTATATGTATAAAATCATTAGGGTCTCACCATATCATTTGTGTGTTCCCTGATTCATAGACAACCCTCCTGAGGTGGGCAGATGGCTCTGGGAGGTTAGCAAATGCACTCAGGCGAAAAAAAGGCATCCATCTTACCAAAGGGGAAAAGAGAACCAAGGAAGAGTTTGTGCTGAAGCATATAGTCTGAAATCATATAGTTGCGTCAGCCACACAGAGACTAGCATTCAATTCAACTGTCTGCAAGCACAGAACAGAATCTGCCTGTTCGCAAATGTATGACAGTCTACATCCTCCTTATGTGATAAATCACTGCAGCAGAGCCAAGCTGTCAAAAAATATTCTAAAATGGGAATGCCCAAACTTCATCTATGGTCAGGTATGGCTGTTTTACTTCAAGGACACTAAACAGATCAAAAAGAATCCTTGCCAAGTAGATCTAAAACAATCTCTAAGTTTCATTCAGAGACAATAGTGGATGATTCCATGCCCTTTTATTTATTTAAAACATGTCTATGCTGTCCTTTGCATAGCCTCAGGAAGGCTCACGACAAAATAAATAACCATATAAAATACAATTAAAATTCACTCATAAACATTAAAACATTCATAACCATTATTCAAGATTAAAAGAAGAAAAGGAAAAAGGAAAAGAAGAAGAGAAAGAAAATGCGACTACAAACTCATTATTTCTTATTAAAATTATTGATTTAATTATTAAAATGATGGGTAAATAAAAAGGTCTTTACCTGGTGCCGGAAAAGTAGAGTGTCGGCACCTGGCGGACCTCTCTGGAAAGCATATTCCATAGTCTGGGTGTCACCACAGAGAAGGCCCTCCTCCGAGCAGTTACCCTCCGTACCTCCTTCAGAGAGAGTTCCTGGAGCAAGGCCTCCCCTGCCGATCTTAAGGGGCTTGAGGGCATATATGGAAAGAGATGCTCCTGCAGGTATCCTGGTCCCAAGCCATTTAGGGCTTTGTAGGTTAGCACCAGCACCTTGAATTGGGCTCGGACTTCAATTGGGAGCCAGTGAAGCTGACAGAGGGCTGGCACTATATGAGAATAATGGCCGGCCCCCATCAGCAACCTGGCAGCTCTATTTTGTACCAATTGAAGTATCTGAACTGTTTTCAAGGGCAGCCCCAGGTAAAGAGCATTACAATAATCCAACTGGGAGGTTACCAGAGCATGTGTCACCGTTGCTAGGCAGTGCTCATCCAGGTAAGGACTACTGGAGTTTTGTTACAGGAACTCTGTTTTTAGACAAATGATAGTGACCTTCTGGAAAACCTAATTTATTCTCCTACAGTTGTATTCACCAATATAGACATATGCACAAACATTAGTGAAAAGTTTGGTGAAATATTAGCAGTAATGACATTTACCAATAGTTTGCTTCCCCACTCCCACCACACCTGCCCACCCTCAGCATCTGGCACATGGTTTTGGAACATGCATATTCCATTTAGCTTTCACAGGTTTCTTGCTGGTTAAATGCACTTTCCCTGAGATGGAAGTGTTAGCTTTGCTAAATATGCTGGACCTGTCTGTAATGCAAATTGTGCTTTTGAAAATGTTATATGGATCTTTCATACAAACAGCATTAAAACAAATAGTCCAAGGCTGCCTTATAATAATCTAGAAGGAACATTTAAGAGGATTTTATTATGCATATTCATGGGGATGAAGGTGTCCTCTGAAAGAGTGCTGTTTCTGAACTTGTGTCCAGCCTTTTTAAAAAGAGGCAAAGACCATCTAAATTGCAGCAAAACACTGCCGCTGCTTCTGCACAATCATCACACTACTTTTGCAAGACTGAGGCTAGGCCAAATATATGTCAGAAAAGGAAGGTGCTCCAAAAGGTACTGCCTATGTAAAGCCTAAAGTCTGTCCCTGTCATCAGAAAAACAACCTTTTATAAGGAACATGAGATCACAGAGCTCCAAGGTGATTCCAGTTGCTTCATAAGGACTACATATTAATAGTTCATGACTCATGAAATTCTCCTAGAGGAAGGTTTCAAAGGACCATGCCCTGCATGAATCTTATGACTAAGGGAAAATGCACTAGTAACTAAGACATGACAGTCTGCAAAAATCAATCAAAATGCAAATAAACTGGTCAGAACTGGGGAAAGAGGATGGCAAGGTCCTTTGGTAATCAAATGGGATACATTTTGGTCTACCTCAAACAGTGTACAAATGTCATTCCTTCAGATAGACACAGTGTGCAAACTCAGAGGACACTGCCAACAGAGAATGTTAGATGGCTTTGGTGATACCTCTGAGCATAATCCCCAAACCCATCACCGGAACACTGGTAACTCTAAATCATGGACATGTTCCTATGATGAGGATGGATAGCATAAAGGCACAGTAATTTCTGGGTTTTTGCCAGCCCTTCTGCTTTCTCTCCATGACACACACAAGTAGGCATGCTATTCACTGATGCTGTGAATAGTCCAACCCCACCCACATTAGCCATTATATACCCAGGCCATCAGCACTCACCGAGAGACCTGGGGGCACGAACACGAGAGGGAGTATCACGAGGCATGGAGTAGGAGCCAGATTCCCAAGCTGTCAGGCTTCCAGGAAGGAACACAGGGATGGGGTCATGCTGGACCAGGTGGGAACTGATGGCAGGGTCTTCCCCTGCCAGAGTATAAAAGCAGCAGCAGCAGCAGTGAGAGCAAGGACCCAGAAGCAGGAGCCTTTTGGCCAGCCAGCTAGAGAAACTGAAGACTTCATCAAGTTTAGGAAGTAACTCAATTCCAGTCTAAGGAACCAGCAAGAGAGAATAGCCAAGGAGGCTTTCAGGACTGGAGTAATCCCAGCAACATATCCCAGAGAAGCATGCAAGGAACACTTTCTAAAGCTCTCATTAAAATGTACAACTTATGCAGGCAAAAGGGGAGAAGAAACATGCACAAAGATGGAACTGAGTAGGGGAAAGTCAGTCACATGCATCCAGGTAATGAGAGCTCTCCTGTGGAAGTATTTTATAGAGGAATGCTGACTGGCTTCCACCCAGGAATATCAGAACAGTAAGAGCATCAAGGATACCACCAGCAGCAACTAAAGCTCCTGATTAAAACCCATGAGCAAGAGGCTGCTCTGAAGTGCTCTGGAGATATGCTTAGTGAAAGGAAAACTTACACAGATTCATCTCTAATCCCCCGAGTGGCCTACACAAACTCATTCTGCTTTCCCTGGCATATAGTCACAAGCACAGCCCTAGTGTTTTCCTCCTATCAAACCAGTGGTTCCCAAATGTATTCTGTTCTGATGACATTTCCATTTCTTCTCTGTTAGGTTTCTACAAGAGAATCTGCTTGAAAACACAAAACATTGTGATTACCATTTTTGTGTCCATTTGGGTAAATGCTGTTCTGCTGAACACTCTCCACAAGGTTTTCAACAATAAAAAAGCCACTGCAGGACTCAGATCCTGGGTACAGATTACAATTTGGTCCAAGATGCAATGAAAAGCTTTATATGAAATGTTATTTTGCTACCTTGGGACCAAGTAGTTTATTTTCCAATCTGTATCCAGCAGCTTCCTATTTCCCCATCCCACCACCATTTTCACTCTAGAATAAGTGAAATTTCTACATTCCTTATCAGAAGTCCTGTACCCTAGAATTAAAAGATTCCATGCACAGAATGTTAACAAAATGGTCCTGCTGATTCACATATATTGCAAGTGAAAAGGACCTTTTAACATTGCCAGGCATGATCTCTGCACTAGATCAACTTCCCTGGTTTATTTATTTAGTTAGGCCATGTACAAATGAGTGCATGAGAGACCAAGGAGGGGAGAGCAGTTGATGAACAGACTTGCCTTCATCTGAGAGAACCTCTTCCTGGTCTTTTGGGGATGGAACAAGAGGTTGCAGAGGCTCCATATTAATTATGAGCTGTTTGTTCAAAGAGTGAGAGCTGTGACTTTGTGCAATGCTGGTTCTGAGAAGGAGAGAAGCACATAGTTATTACCCTAATAATAATAATAATGCTGTTGAAGGTCCGCAATGTCTCAAAGCATATAACAAAAGACATGGCACCACTGATTTATGCTTCATTGCTATTTTCTTCAGAAAGTTTCACTGTATAGAAACACATGACACAAAGCAAGAGTCTGTGGCCCTTTAAAACATGTGCACACATGTACGTGCAAGCACACAAATGGTAATATGTACTTTAAATCACTAGAATTTCTTTATGTCAACCTTCCACAACTTGGTGCTTCAGATGCTTTAGACTTCATCTTAGGCCCAGCATAGTCAAAGGTGAGGAAAATGGAGTTGCAGTCTAAAACACCTGCAGAACAGCAGGCTCAGAAAGACTGCCTTATGAAACATTTGAGTGGGTGCAGAGATCAATTTAAGTAAAACATAAAGGTTAAACAAAAATATAAAAAGCAAAGAAATGCAACTTGATTAATGTCTTTCTTCAGTAGCGAGTCCTTTTTTTCCCTGAGTAATGACTTCAAGTAGTGAAAAAGGAAGTGTTTTCTTTAGCCAGTTCCATTAACCATTTGCTAACTAGGCATCACATTTAAGACTCAGAGAATTACTAAATAAAACCCTGGTGATCAAGGGTATAATACAGCCAAAATATAAATTGCATACATTACAGTGGGATCAAAGATGCACACTTTGTATTCACATCTTCCCAGCTGTCGTAGTTGTTAAATAAGCTACATTCCTTCTATTACCTTATAGCTAATGCAGAATTAAGGCTAGTCAGTGATTGTGGAAGTTCCCCTTTGTTATTTCTTCACTGGGTGTGGGGCATATGGTTTTCCTGAACTGATGAGCTGGGCTTTCAGGTTAGAGGCTATGAGACTGGCAAAGTGAAAGTACTTATAGTTGATATGTGAAAGATAACCTTTTCAACTTATCTTGCATAAGACTGGCCAAGATAATGTGGCAACTTTCTGCTTGATGAGTGACTGGCCAAATATGCATTGTGTGACTTTATAATTTAGGGATATATGTGAATATTATTTCAATCCTTTTGTCTAAATTTCAGACAGAAAAAAGGCACAGAAGGACAGTGCTGTCACTGAAGTGCAAGGCTGACTCTTCTGTTAGATAGAGTCTATTGGCTGAGGCAGCAGATGTGGCAGGGATAGGTCCCTGCGCCCTGGGCATTCTCCTCACTTGGAAGAGAGAGCTGTTTGTGGCACACGGACGGAGGATGGTCCCATACCGCATACACCAGCCCTCTGCTTTCAGGCCTGTTGTCCAACCCTATCCCAATTGCCACGGTTGCTGTAAGAGTCAGCACCACTCCAGCCAGCTTCTGTTCAAGGAACAGAGGGAAGCACCAGCCTATCCTTTGTTCCAGGCAGCAAATGTCTTGGTCTTTCTGGCAACCAAGAGCAGTAGCCTCCCATGAAGTTCTCTGAATTTTCACATCAGTTCATAAGGGAATTATTTAAATTAGAGAGTACCTGTGCACTTCAGGGGGCTCCCTCTGGATTTTAGAACTTGCTTCAACCACCTCTTTGGCAACTTTTCCACTATAACAAGACACAACATGTAACATACAAGCTATTTGTTAGAGAAAGATTTCATTTGCAGCGCAGTAACTGATAAATCTATTTAAAAGTTATCAGATAATATAAACATGTGATATCTTTAAAAATTAATAACATTCCTGTAGAATATATTTATGTAACTCTTTATATTATACCTGTGGAAACCAACACTTATACTATGTCAATACTACTTGATAGCAGGATGAAACCTTTTCCATTAGCAAGCGCTGTTGATGCTACACAAGTATTGGTGTCCATTAGCACAAGGCAAACAGTGGGATTGGCCAAACAATGGCAGTTTCCCAGTATCCCAGAATATATTGATTTCTATATTTATTAACAGAATAAGTTCCAGTTCCAGTTAAAGGCAATAGGACTTCTGCTCAACTGCCTACCAAACAAAATGGGCCTCCCTCTCTTTGTACACATTTCCTAAGAAGAAACCGGGATGCAATTCTATGAACTCAAAAGTAAATGCCAAATTAATGTGTATACAACTGCAGTTCTACTCTCCACACTCTGTTTATTATGAGCATATAGTTTATATACTTCCATATAGCCTTTCAATCTTAGTCCTGGATCATTTACAAAAGAATGCACTAATTAAAATGCAAATATAAAAAAAAGCTTTGCAAAAGGACAGTTTTGGTAGGCACACAGAGAGGCAGGTGGCTCTCCAAAGAATTCAAGACTCCCTTTATTTAGTTAAGATTACCAGAATAGGAAGTAACCAACCTGGAGCGGGGGGGGGGGGGGGGGGGGGGAGGTTGGATTTCAGATGGGAATTTTACAGTAGTTATAGTAGGGTAAGAAAATACTTACATGTACCGAAACCTGCTGCCTTTAAAAAATATTTTGCTGCTGGACATAGTCTTGATTTGGCTTGATTTTGCATACCTTCAAAAGAGAGCAGAGCAGAGCAGAGGGAGTTATGTTATCAAGGAACCAAAAAAGGCATGTGTTAATATTTAAGAATTAACATTATAATTCAAACATTTGCTTTCAGTTTTGCTATATTGGTTTGGGCTGCTGAAGGATAAGAAATTAAAGCAACTTTTACAGCAGTGGTGCACACTCCCCAAGCTGCCTCCTACTGGAACCATTTGCGACAAGCTAGGGACAGGGATCTTGATGCTACCTCTGATTTATGATCAGGGATTTTTCTATACAGCATCTTCCTTCCTAGAAGAGGATGTGTGGCACACACAGGAACCCCCTTGTTACTTCTGAGCGCAAATCAGAAGTAGTAACATTATCAGGAGAGCTGCAGCTATGGCTGCCCTGAATGCCCTCCACAACAGGCAGGCAAAGCCAGCTTCATGGAGCACAGGTCTTCTCCAATGGGTTAACGCCTGTGTATAAGGTCTTGGTGGACTCACCAAAACAATCATGATATTAAAAGCTGTCGCCTTGCCCCTTTAAGTTATTCCGATTGTGATGGAGAGTGGGGGGAGGGGCATATGGCTCCCTATGCCATTCTGGTTGTCCACTGCTTTTTATTTATTTGGGATTCTTATATGCCGCCCCATTTGCATAAGCCTCGGGGCGGCTTCCAACAAATAAATAACAATACAAATATATAAAAGGGTATACAAATATATAAAAGGCTTTTCAGGGTACATATCCTTTTCAAGGAACATCCATGAGGACTGCTTCCCAAAGTTGCAATGCAGCCTCAGATTATTGCAGAGAGACCAAAAGAGGGGATTCTGGCAAGATAGGAGAGGAGACACAAAATTCTATGACCTCCCCAGCATTAGCTTGACCCCATCAGCATCTCCTTCTAGAAGCTTGTCTAGAGAAAAAACATTTTAAAAGGTGATGGAGAAGCTAACGCACCTCCTGTCCTACTGGTAGCAGCCTAGTGAGAGACAACTCAACAGCTTTGCACCCAAAATCATCTGGATGAAATATACTTAACCTAACAGTAGATTATTAAGAAAAAGCTACCTAGCATGCCACTTTAAAAGCTACCAAACAGATTAGCATGAATTTTGTATTTTTGTTAAGCCTTCACTAAGCTAATCAGCAGACAAATCAAAGTGCATCTTGTTATTATAACGTGGCAATTTAACATGAAAAGAATCTAAAATTGCTTGATGTTCTCTGCTCATCAACATATTCTTTATTACATTATTGCAATTATAATAGATTTGCTTACTTGTAAAAAGCCTGGTTCTCTACTCCACATTTCCAAAGATGCTTGCAAGCTGCTGGTGTTGAGGTATGGAATGACAACATAGCCTTTCTCTGTATGTTTGAGGGGGGAAAATAAACAATTGTAGGTAGGCACTTTGCTAATTTAAGGGAAAATTTTTAATTTGCCCTTGTTCATCTTTTCCAAGATCCAAAGCTAGGGTTCTGGTTTTCCCTCCTCACACCACACTAATGCTGTTCTTCAATCTTCCTTCAACCCCCTGTCTGGTTGCTTCCAGCTTTTTCTGCCTTACCCCCCCCCCCACACCCCGCCCAACTCCTCGTGTTCCTTGGGGAATGGAATTTGTAGGTGACATCTAGGCCTCCTGCTCCTTTGATAACTAGATCTCTTAGTTGGGATGAATTGCGAATATTAAAACATCTGGATAGATACCTTGGATCAGGCATGATAATTCCGCTAATTCATAAACCAAATGAAATAATGGTTTCATTTCTGGACATCTGCTCTTACAAATGATTCTGGGTCTAGCTTTTCCTACTTACAATGTAATTACATAATTAATAAATATGAAATTACACTATGATGAGCAATCCTTTGCAATAGGCTATATACATAGATATTACATAGGCATTTTTCTTAGCATTCTTCTCTGCCTAAATCTAGGCTACTCTCTCTGTATTTATTTGGGGCACAATCCTATACATGTTTAGAAAGTCTGCCTAAACACGCATAGTATTGATTGCACCCTCAGAAACATTAAGCTCACTGCTCTAATATGCAAGGCAGAATATATATTTTGTAAAAGAGGAAGAATTAAACATGTATGGTATTAACTGGGAATGCCCACATTTTAAAATTTAAACCTTGTAGAATAAAAGAAATATAAAATAACCAACCTCCTTCTGAATTCCAATCACATAGAATGTCTTCCCTTCAAACTTTAATTTACAGACATCACACCTATGAAAAGAAAGCCCTTTAAATGAGGAAAATAGATGACAGTTTTAAAATGTGGCAGTTTCATGCAAGTGTAGTCAATTTATTAGCATTGAGAAACAGCTGCTCTAGAATGAATTATTCCTTAGTATGAAAAATAAGGGCATAACTTATTAAAACCCATAGCATAAAGTAAATGGAACTTTTCAATACATTTTAAATGTTGTGCTTTCTATATCTTTAATAACTGGATTGTCAGCCTGTGGGTAGGTTTAATTCTGTGTGATTGCAGGCAAAGTAATATACACAAGTATAAATAAGAAATGGTAATGATTAAAAGCACTTTAAAGAATTTCAGTCTCAGTTAAAGCAAAAATGAGTTGATAAGATGGTTTTTACACCCTATGATATTTTATATTCTTCAGATGTAAGTATATGGAATATAAGAATTATATAGTGTATGGAAGTAGATGGTGCTCAGACAGATAGAATGTCCCCCAAATTGTCCAAATGGACTTTAAGTATAAGTAGGATTGCACACTTGCAGCCTAACCTTCTGAGTTCCTTGGACTTAGACAAGGTGTGTATCCAACAGTTGGGTTTTAAGTTTTGTTCTTGAGGGTATCTTTGCTTTGCTTTAATCAAAACCACATTTGAATGAATGAATTTACACACAATTCATGTAATAAGTCACTATACCAACATTGATTATGGACTATCATGCAAATTCATAAGACACAGTTCTATAATTTGATACGGCATAAATGAACTAGTTTTTCCATTAGTGTGCTCAACTTTAGTAGAAGATGGTTGATGCCTTAAGCACCATAAGGATGCACTAAAAGGAAAGCTTTATGTCAAGTAGTGTTTTTTGAACTTTACAATGCAACAGAGAAGACATTGTGGTACATTTCAGACAGGCAGGCATTCTTAACAAATGAAGGAGTTTTTCAGTTTCATATGCTTCAATCCTATTTCAGTCAGTGAGACTTCTGAACATGCTTGCGCAGGATTAGACCCTTTCTATATTCTTGGGTACCTGCAAGCAAGGCAAGAGTATTGTACAGATCTTATTGAGTATGTAGCTTCTTGCACTTAAATCCAGTGCAGCTGCATCTATGCTGCAAGGTCACTTTCACAAGCAGACATTAAAGTGAAGTAGCTTCAGTGCTTAATTTGAGACTGGATTTCCCAGGGCAGGAATCTGGAATCAATTTCAAAACATAGCATAATATGGCTCTCAATATAGTAAGCATCTTCCCTTACCGCCCCACCCCTGCACACTAGGAATAAGCCATATCTGCTCCAGGTTAAACACTTACAAAAGTAGAGATACTGATATTTTTTCAGTAGGGAATCCCCATGCTTTCTTGAGATGGATCAGAGGTCAGGAACCAATCATGTTCAGGTAAATTCAGCACCTGACTCAGATGTTGCTTTCTCCCAGAGTAAGAAGATCTGAGATATGAAACAGCCTGAGACTGTGCTGTGATTACCCCTTGATAAGGAATGCCTTAATAAGCCCTGAATCTTCTCTTATATGTGCATGATGCTTGAGGAAGGAAGTGCTTCTGCTCACGTGTTCAGTTTTCTTGCCCTGGTCCTGAAACAGCTCCCTCAGGGAACAACACAACAATAGCACCTGAAAGTTAGCAACTTGATTCAACAAAAGGTTTTAAGCTTCTGCCTCCAGTCCACTCCTCCTAATAGCCACCCTCTGGCCAGAAGAATGAAAGCCTTCCGGGGCAAACCCCTGTGTACATGGATTCCAGAGACTCTGTCTCAGGCTCAAGAGCCCTACATGTTAGGCTCAGACTGTGATTCAGGCCTGGCCATGGTGCTGGACCACAGTTGTTCTCTGGTGCTGCTGGCCTGATGGATTGGCCTGGTCTTTCCAAATCTAAATTGGAACTCAGGCTACTGCTCCAGCTAGTGGACCTGAGTGTGTCCGTTTCATTAAGTGTCCATTTCTTATCACTGAACTACCAGAAGCTCCCCCATCTCAAATCATAGTTAAGCACATTTTAGCCTTTCTTGGATATTTTAAACAGATGCAATTAGTGCTAGGCAGGGCTAAATTTCATATATATACTTTTCTGTCCGAACTACCTCACATAACCCTGCCAAAATCCCTGTTTTCAATTAAACCTGTAATTTTGGCACATGCCAAAAGCAAACATTACCAAAAGGGGGTGCATTTTTTCTACCTTCCCAAGCACTGATAGTCTCAGGAATGGATTAAAAAGTTGGAGGTTCCAGGAACTACAGGGGGTGAGGTGACACTCTGAGATTCTCACTGCGATGGGAAGGAATGTCAGCCGCTCCCTGCTCTGAGCAAAGATCACTTAATATCTTGCTTTGACAGCTGTCATGTCAAAGCCAAGTAAAATAGAAAACCTATTTTAAAACCTCTCTAAGTCCATGTTCAGACCTGCTGCACTTTCACAGTATCTCCCATGACACAGTCCAGGTGAGACTTTCCAATTTTGAAACTGTGGAACTGCACATCACTGCAGTTGCAAAAGTCTGGCTTTAAAAATAATATGAAAAACATTGTGTATATTTGGGGCACTAAAAGAAAAAGGGGTGACTAGGCAGTGACAGCTCCTCCAATGCACCACTTGAGCCAATTGGAGGAGCTGTCACTAGCTTTCATGTCAAAGATCACTGTTCTCAATGTCCAGATAGGAATGGGGGGAACCTGCAGCAAATGAAAAGCGCTGCAATTGCAGCAGGAAGCATCGAGCAGGGAGCCGCTTGGGCACTGGTGGTAGCCTGGAAAATCTTGGCAAGAGCAGTAAGGGGCCTTGCCACTTCCCAGTGTGGTCGATCACCCAGATTTGGATGACTGGGCAGCCCATTGCGAATCCAACAACCCCAGAACAAACCATGGCCTGGCAAGGTGGTTGAGTGCTCTCAAACATTTCACCCTGTGGAAAGCAGTCGGGTTCATAAAGCATGACGACCTAATCTGGCTTGTCACCCATCATGAGTTGCCATGTTGTGCGAACTCAACCTTGACAATGAAAATGCAGAAAAATGAAAGGTTCCAAGTTTCTGAGAGTCGTTGAGCAAGACACCCTTAATGCTCCCTCCCAGTGAGTCCATTTTTGCACTCTCATCATCACCAATTGCTACAACTTCTCAGTTTCCCTCTCCCACTTGCTTGCCTGCCAAGTAGAGTGCCAAAGTTTTTCTACATAAGGCTTTTATTGTGCATCTGCAATTCCTTACTCACACATCTTGATGGGCTCTTTAGACAACTTCATGATTCTGCAGTTTTGCCTTTTTTCAGAGGATGTTTCTCAGGATTTTTTAAAAACTGGGAATAATGTAAGACATTACATTATGTCTTTCCTTTTGCTTCTGTATTTCAGCCATAGCATGTTCCATCAAGAGCAGTGGTGGCAAACCTCTCTGTCGGCATGCGAACCAAGTTGCCCCAGCAGCCGGGCATCAAAAAATAGCACACATGGGGCCATGCACATGCTCGGAAAGGAGTAGCGGCTCCAGGTGATGATGTCACAAGCCGCAACTCATTAGCTGCGACTCGTCTGAGCTTTCGCATGGCCAGTAAGTGTGCTGCAAAGGATATATATATCTATTTCCTTATACTGGCTGTGACTTGTTTTTTCTAAACTAAAACGTTGGTTTTCAGATTTTATCGCAGTGTTGGCACTTTGTGATAAGTAAGTGGGTTTTGAGTTGCAGTTTGGGCATTTGGTCTCTAAAAGGTTCACCATCGCTGGGTTAGAATTAGAAAAACGAGGTGTCCTGGTATGATTTTGAGGGATGGAATGTATTTAGAATGGGCAGAAATGTTGAGCTCTGCAGAAAAAGCTATTCAAGGAAGGCTTTTTCAAAATCACCCCTTTCAATGGTATTTTACTCCTATATTAGGGTTAGGGGAGTGCACCAGGGTAGGGTTAGGCTAGTGGTGGAGAACCTAAGGCATGCATGCCACAGCGGGCATGCAGAGCCCTCGCTGTCAGCACACGAGCCAAGTTTCCCCAACATCGCCCAAGCAGGCGATGATGTCACGAGCCACAACTCATTAACTGCGACTCATCCAAGCTTTTGCATGGCCGGTCAGTGTGCTGCCAAGGATATACATATATTTCCTTGGACTGGCCGTGAGTTGTTTTTTCTAAACTAAAACCTTAGTTTTCAGCTTTTATTGCAGTGTTGGCACTTTGCGATAAATAGGTGGGTTTTGGGTTGCAGTTTGGGCACTTGGTCTCTAAAAGATTCGCCATCACTGATCTGGAGGCTCATCAATGGGAAAGATGGAAAGGAAGCACATTTTGTGGACAGCTTGGATCAGAATTCTGCAATGAAACTGAAACAGATGCAGTGATTAACAGCCTTGTGTAGTGCTCAAGTGGGCAACTGTTCCGCCAGCTCCCCATCGCACTGTGGGGCCAGAGCAAAAGCAGGTGAACAAGTAGTCTGCAGTATTGAATAAGAGGAGCAAGTCCTGAAAGCCTTATCAGTGAGCCACTACTAGCTGATTCCCAGTCATGCCTATGTTTGGCACAGGCCACAGACTTTCTGAGCAATGTTTCCTGGAAGGGAATGCATAAGTTCTACTCTAACATTATAAACAAATGTTCAGGTGAACAGCTCACCATTTTAGCAAATGTATCCTTTTATTTCCCTGGAAAACTACAAATCCTGTGGCTGTGAATCCTAAAAATGTTGTAGTCCCTGTTGAATCCTTAAAGGGAAAACAAACAAAACGAAACAAATTAGAAACATTTAGCAGTGAGTGTAAACATACAAAACATTCCATGTTTAGTAACATATGCAGTATCTCTTTCTGTGAAGGGCAATACGTGCGCATTTGAATTTAAGAGGGTGATCGAGAAGTTTCAGAAAGCTTTCACCTAATGGCATGAGTGGTCCTTTTGCTATTGCTTTCCTAAACACCAAATATACAGAGACATATGTATTAGTTTTGTTTAACAGCAAAATTTGATCTATACAAAACAAACCCAAAAATATACATATTGTAAGTATTATCATAGGATAGTCTTTCATCCCAAAGTGATTGTCATTTCATTATCAGTTATCAGTGCAAATATACTTTTGTGGTGGAAATACTGTATTTTTGGACACTTCATGAAAAGCCAAGCCTCAGTGGAGAAGAAAATCATGCTAGGGAAAGTCAAAGGCTGAAGAAAAGGAAGGCCAAATACGAGGTTGATTGCCTTCATAAAGAAAGTCACAACCTTGAACTTAGACGAGCTAAGTTCTGAATAGGGTTGTCATGGACAGAGCACTGTGGAAGGCTTTTATTCAAAGCGTTCCCATAAGCTGGAGACAACTTGATGGCACATAACAACAGGGGTAAGAAGGCAGGCAATTGTGATGAAGCTTCATACCTTAACAGGGGTACCATGTGTTTTGCAAAAATAATCAAGTGACTTCTCTCTTTCCTGATCACGGATTCTTATATTCAAATGATTGTTCATGCTGCAATATTACACCCTCTTGCTTGGCAGTAAGTTCCACTGAACTTAGAAGGGCTTATGTCTGAGTAGACACTTACAGAATTGCACCCTAGCTATAGTTACTGGGCCTGTTATGATATGATGCTGCATCACACATAAAATATTTACCATGGAAATATAGCCAAGGGCCTTTTCTTTCCCTAGTTCTCTGTTTGCTGAAGCTGGATTTGTTTCAGAGACCAGCTGGAGGGGAGGCATTTAAATGACATGGGAAGGGGGCATTTGCAAGACAGAACTGGTTGGTTGCACATGGCTTCAGTGAATCCCTCCAGCCCACAAAATTTAAATGTCCACCCCCACACTCACACCTGCAAATTAACACAAGGAAAGAAGCCATCTACTTTGGCCCTTAGACTGCAGCTTGGAACACCATCAATTAATAGACACATAAGCAGCATTAAGAGAGTCTATTCTGTCTGACACTATGCAATTATTGTGGAATCAACAAACCACTTAAACTAGCACTCTTACTGGCTCAGTGAGCATTGACATAAATAGATTAAGGATAAGAAAAACAATTTCTGTCCTGGATCTCTGTTTATGCCCAGTTTTGTTATATGCAGCCAATTATGCATCTTTATAGTGCCTACGCAAAATACTAGCCCGAAAAACAATATAGGAACACCTAAATTAAAATAAAATAGATCTAGGAGCAGGGGGCAAGACAAATTTCCTCACAAAGCCTTTACTGTACTGTTTTAAATATATACCCAACTCAGGCGTCCACTACAAAACAGCATTGGTTAGCATACTGGATTACATGATGTAACATATTACAATAATGGCTCTTTATTTGCTAATAAAATGGCCAAGCCCCAGGATGTTTCCCTTCCCTTCTGGCATGTGCCTTTCTGCATACAGCAACTTCCTATCAACATTCCTCCCACAGGCTTACTGCACAAGAAGTGCTGCACTCGTGGAAGGGATGCACTTGTAGGGGAGGGCCTGGATCAGATCTTAAATACAAAAAATACTAATTGTGTGTGTGTGTGAGAGAGCGAGAGAGATTGATTTTTTACCTTGCAGGGATGGGGATCAACTCCATAGGTTTCTAAAGAATGTGCTTTCAATAATAAATTAAACTCGGCAACAGCTGGATTCTGACCCCTAAAAATCACACAAAGGAAAACAGCATGTGAGAAAATGCAAACAGTTTCAGCCAAAAATATTCATTGTCAGAGGGAGAAATAAGAGATGTTGTATATGATTCTGCTGCTACTCTGCCATAGCACTTAATCCTTTTGGATTAAGTTTAGATGCTTTGGACATATTTTTGTGACTCCAGTGAGCTGTGCAGTTAATCATGGGCTATCACGTATCTTTCAAATATTTGCTATCTTTTGTGATACATGAACAGAGCAGTTGGAACTTGATAGGAAATAAGCTACAGTGTTGGTTTCCATGATCTGCTTCCTAAATTCATTTAAAATAATCACTTGGATTACAGCGCATTCCTTCCTGTTCTGGAGATTGTCAAGGATATGAATGAGAAGATTTTAGTCTTTGCTGCATTTTGACTACATGGGATTCTGTCAGCATTTTTGTGATGCATCTGAAAATCCAGTGCATATTTGTTTTTACTTATTTAAGATATTTCCATTCCCTTCCTCATTAACAAATTCCAGAGTGGTGTACAAAGTTCATTGTAGTCCATACCATGCAAATCTGCTGCTCTAGTGAACGTTTAAATCCTGCATTATTCAAGAAATAAGTATATTCGGACTGTGAGATAAACCTGCTTACTTTGCAAATGAATAAATTCTTTGTGATATTGATAGTGTGAAGACTGCCCAAGAAATTAGCCATAGTTTAGGGCGGATAAAATTGCTAGAAACTATACAGTTACCAATAAATGAAAAGGGAACCTTTCCATTGGAACCTTCCACATCTTAGGTTACATGTGTGGAACCATGACACTGGTGGCCTTCTGACCTGACTACAAAGAACAGTCTAAATTCAAGGGGCTCTGAGCCATGTTGTTAAGGTTTTCAGATTAATGAGTTAACAAATCTGTTTCTACCCTTGGGATTCCTTCTCTTCAAAATAGCTAAGTCCATGAAAATTTATTTTCAAAGGCAGCATTAATTTAGAAAAAGAAAGAAAGGACTTTGTGCCTTGGGTGCTGTGTTGAAACCGCCTCTAGATATATATGTGAAAAGTACAGATATCTCTTCTGGGTGAAAGACATGGTGTGCAAAGCTTAACCTTACTAAGGACTGGTGGAGAACAGGAAGGAGTAGGAAACAGTTTCATTAATATCCATTGTGGATTCGTCTGCATTTAGGTTCGTGCATCCAGCAAGGGATAATCATGCTGGTTGTAATTAAAGCCAAGAAAAACTGTTGAAATATTCTAATACAGGGATTCGGGAAACAGCACTTTCAGTGCCTACTCCCTAGTATCTCAGTCTAAAGAGAATCCAAGTATCAGGGCTAGGAAGACTCTGGAGAATCACTGCAATTCAGATGGCAGTAATGAATAAAGACACTAAATTCATTAGCTGTTAAGGAAGAAGTCATTTCTAAAGTGTAAAAACAATTAGCCGGCATCAATTTGGAGTCTAGCATTAGTTGCATAAGGGGTTATTTCTGACCCCAGACAAAAGCGCATCAGGCAAGGGGAATATTGCATGTGAAAGGCCTTAGTCTAAGTGAATGTACCCCAAGGAGGTATGACTCAGTATGAGAATGCTGTCAGATTTCCACTAGCAGATATAATTTTTTCTACTAGCAGATATAATTTAAGATTTCGTTTTTCCTGCAGCAATGCATAACAATAAAATCAATAAAATCTGTGTAACGATACTTGATCTGTCAGCCTTCAATCTGCATAGTAATACAAACTTAATTTAAACTACTAATTTAAACCACTACAAATTTAAACCACAAACCACAAAGCCTACAAATTTAAACCAGCATAAAAAAGCTTTCTCTCAATGGCTCTTAATTCTGTTTGCTGGAAGTTTTCGCTCCAATACTTGGCTCCCAAAACAGACTAAAATGTCCTGTAATTAAGCTCCTTTCATGCCCTTCTTTGGGAACAAAAGTACTCTACAGAATTGTTCTTATAAAAATGCTGGGACATTTTGTTACCCCAGGCATGCGCTGGTTTATAAAGAAAACTGAAAGTTGTAGATGTATTTTACTACCACCCTGAAACATAGTGAAGGGCGGGATATATAAAAACTTTTTTTAAAAAAAGCTTTAAATACTTTGATTTTGACAATATTCTGGTAGGATCAGTTACTCCAACATGCAGGATGAAGGGAGGTTGTCTTTCTGGATAAAATACAAATTTCCTACAGACTCCACTGAACTAGGCTTCTGGAGGAGCATAAAAAGAAAACCTAAAAGAGTTTCAAATATACTTAGGTATCAGAATGGAAGAGTTCTGTTTCTGATCTACTACAGACTTGCCATACTAATTGAATGGAAATCAATCAGTAAAACTTACTAGACAAACAGTGAAATCTTACACCTATTGGGCAGAAGTAAATCCCACTAGATTTAATCACACTGCTCCCTGGTAATTGCAGTGAAAAATATTTTTGTCTAATAACACATTTCAATGAGCCACTTTATTAAGGATGCAATCCTATGCATCCCTCGAAAGGGACAAGACCCTGCAATTTCCAGCATGGCTGTCTGTGGAGTGCTAAGAATTATGGGATTTCTTCTGTCTAAACCTGAATAGGATTGTATCTTAAGGCACTAATATAGGATTACCCATACAGGTCCCAGACATGGTGCCTGCAAGTAATTTGTTCACATGGACTTTCCCTGCTCTCTCTGCAGCCAAATGTACCATGCTACAGTGGGTGGAAGGATTTGGCTGACTCCTGAAGGCTGCTTGCAAACCCATTTTTACAGCTTTGTAGAATACAGAGTTGAAATAAGGAATTTACTGCCACAGAAGTGATGATGGCCACCAATTTAGGTGGCTTTAAAAGGAGGCTGGAGGAGGCAATCAGTGGCTACTAGTCTTGCTGTCCATTATGGGAGGCCACATGCATACACCAGCTGTTGAGGAGCAGTGGTGGGTAGAGGTCTTGTAGTCATCCTTCTAGAGGGATCCTTGGACTAGCTGGTTTGCCACTACGTGAATGCAGAGCTGGACTGGATGGACCATTGCTTTGAACCAGCATGTCTGTTCTTATATTCTAACTTTTCACCACTGTTTTCTCATACCAAAGAAATTCACAGCTCTGACAGGGCGAGATGTCTTTGCCTCACTTGCAAGTAAGAAGACATGATTTTACTGCACTGTAAAGTACCTGTGTCAGAGTGGAAACTAATGCCATTTTCCTCCCCTGCATACCAACCTGATGCAAGCTGCCAAATACACATGGCTAGTCAGTGAATAGACCTGCCAGCTACATGGACCAACTTACACAGTAAATAAGCAGGGAAGAAAAACTTGATACAGTAGGTGAAACAAGGTGTCCCAGCAAAGACACAGTTACAAACAGTCACCAAAAATCCCTTAGTCACTAGAAAACCATTATGTAATGTGAAGGGGGGCAGAAATTTATCAGCAGAAGTTATTGTTAGGCCAGACATCAACCTAATCCCAATTCAAACTTTTCAAAACTTATTCAACAAGAAGGCTTTCCCTGCTCTCTGGACGAGTCTAAAGAATTCAGTCCAAAAGCTATTTAATATCCTACTTGCTTATAGCTCCACTGAGAGGTCAGCAGCTGAGCAGGAGTCTTATTAGTGTGAGGGAGGAAATACTGTACAGTGTTTGCTGACGCGGAAGGCTTGGAATCTGGGACAGCTGTTGGTCTCACACATGCATTAAAAGGAAATGTAGAAGTTGCAAGGATCAGAGTAGAGAACTGGAATGAAAAGTGGACTCAAAAGTGGGTACATGGAATGCAGAGACATGGCAGCAGCTAATATGAACTGCTTCAAATAGTACACCTTCACATTAAATTCATCTTGGCAAAGTATGAACTTCACAGAGATCTTTCTTTGAAGAGGAATAAGCAGCATTTCAACAAGCTAAAATTACAGCACTTTCAAATGATTCAAATAAAAAAGGTGTCACTTTACCATCTGTACTACAGAACTCCTTCAAAAGAGAGATTGATTTTTCATAACCTGAGTTAGTTACAAACTGGGAAGTTCTATCTCTGTAAAAAGACATAGGAGACTTAACTTTGCTATTTTTCAAAACTTAATCACAACTTAATACAGAGAATACAGCAAGAACTTAGAAACAAAGACTCTTGCAGACTTGTTATCGCCATGTTAAAATGCCAACATGATCATATATTTTCTTAAGTGGAACAATACCACAATAACATATTATAAATCAATAAATAGATTAGAGTCACCCCCAATAATTTACAACTTATGTATTTAATACCCAATTGAAAAGGTTTCTGTGAGTGACTGAAGTTTCAATATGCAAACAGAAAATAAAGTAAGAGTTTCCAAAGAAATTACTGCACACTGTGTGTGACCTAACATTGAAGTGCACTGTGTAAAGTGTGAAGTTCTGTCTGCTCCTGCATCTGTGATGGCCCATTCGCACATGCAAGCCACCCATCCCCAAGTCAACTCCTACTAATAAAACTGGAAGGCTCCACTACATGACTACTACAACCCCGCATGAAGAATCTAAGAAACAAATCCAGCTAGACCAAGTATGAGTGGATGGATGTGTTTGTCTTTCCAGTGTTGTGTGTTTCATATGAGAGTTTGCTTCCTACACTGTTGCCTGTTATTTCAATTCACTATTTCCTTATCAATTCATGCATGTGAAATAGAGCTTATAAACAGAGAACATATTTTGCCCTATTTTCCTCTGCATCCCCTGGCAAATTGTTTTTCCAGATGTGCCAGAGTCTGCCACAGCAGCTTTCCATGTTTATTGGTCTACACAGAAATTTAGCATGATTAGAATTTAAATACTTGTTCAATCAGAACAAGTAGAACTGAATGAAACATCAAGTCATATTCCATGCTTCAATCTCAATTTGCAACACTTGCCTGCCAACATCTGTTTCCTGACTTCCTCTTTTCCCTCTATCATGAGTATGGCACGTTTCTTGTAAGTTGCCATGATGGCATGAAAACCAGGAAGGCTGCATGTCTGCTAAGACCTTCACTTATCATACAAAATGTTTTAAATCAGAGTACTACTCCATTACTCTTCACTAAGGTGAAGCAAGACCACTGATGTAGAGCTTACGAGAACTGTTTAAGCATTCCGCTAAAGCTGCTGAGTGTCTTCTTTCACCCTCTTTTTAAAAATTTAAAGTCATGTTCAGAAAAAAGTTGATCAAAAAGGTTACATTTCCATAAAAAATTGATAGTATTTTCACCACCCCACTAAAGACAGCAGATGACAGGGACACCATACCATTCATTTGTGCTAGTTAGTCTAAACAGGCCTTCTCAATAAGGCAAAATGAGCCATCCAACCATTGGACCTGTCACAATGTGCTGTTGGCTACATCCCAGACCTTTGCTCCATTGTTCGCAATAGTACTGGCAAAGAACACAATTAAAAATGAATTCAGCTAATAGGACTTTAAAAAAATTGATCAGAAGGGGTCTAACATGGCAGGCATGGAATGTATAGGATGAATGGATACAGTTGTCTGACCTGAAGCAACAGCTGCCAGCTTACCCAGGGAGCCAGGGTGCCAGGGCTGCAGCAGACAACATCTGCAGTGGCTGCTGCTGGACCATGAAGCATGGCAGCAACCTACTGTCACCCGTTCCCTGGAGCCATTCACCTGACTCTCAAAGAGAGGGTCTGTCATCAGAACATCCTTAGTTTTTCAAACACTTCTTTCCACTTGAGCAGTTTTACCCTGAAGTAGTACCTGGAGAGGATGACTTGGAAGTCACCTTATTCAACTCCAACCTTGCTTCAGAAAATCCAAAGTTTCTTGCCTATCCATTGAATATCACTGGGAAGTCAACAGATGGCTATAATAGTTTGGCGGTTTTAACAGAATTAGATGAATTCTGCAGACACTGCTGCCCCATTCTGTGAACAAAAATATGAGCCCTAGCAAAATTATTCCCTAGCTGCAAGCTAAAGCTCTTAGTGAGTAGTTCTGATAGAGCAGCTGGGTTGCACACAGAAGGTCTGATCTGTGGCTTCACCAGGTAGAGCAAGGAAAAAGTCCCTCCTGAAAACTTGGAGGGCTGCTGACAATCAGTATTAACAATCCTGGGCTGGATGGACCAAGGCTCTGGCTCTCTCTAAGACAGCTTTGCATGTTCTTACTTTCCCTCTTCCACTTCCTCCACCCTCATGTTTTCTTGGTATGGAGAGTTTGGGGGGGAATTAATCCAGTGTTGCAAGTATGCTGCCTGTCTCTCTGTGTCTGTTGGATCTCCAGAGTTTCAGGAGGACCCAGATTAAGTTCAGGGCAACTCAGAAGACCCACTGGAAGAATCCTTTATCTGACTGAGTGGTCAATTTGATTCAAGAATTTATTTGAATCTGATGCATGACTCAAGTCATTATGTAAATCTCTTCAGTACAATCTAAGTTATCTTTCAGTCCTCCTAGCATATAAAGTGCACAAATTAACAACAGAAATATGTGCTGGATGCTTGTCTCTACTACCTTTAAGCAGGCTTCCTCTGTTATGAGCACAATTTATCACGACCTGACTAAATTCCTGCCATGCTCTAGGTCAATTAATTCATTTGTCAACACAACAGCTAAATAAAAATCTGTGTTTTTGAAACAATATTCCATTGCAGAGTTTCGCCTACTGCATAATAATATGTTACTTTTGATATTTCAGTAGTTCATGATACCTGAAGAGGGCATACTTTGCCCTAAGCAGTATTTTTATCTCCAAAGACAACAGAAAGATATTTGCCACCTTTATTCTAGGCTCAGTTTTATTAACTGTCAAGTTAAGAGTCAAGTCAAAGTGGGGAATGTTCTGCATATAAACTACTACATGAAAGACATGAAATGTGATTTCTGTCTCTCATATACATTACATGGAGAAAGGGACAAAGAGAGAATGAATTACATTCAAAGAAACAGGCTCCTGCCAGGGAAATAATGAAGCCATAAGAAACCAATCTTGGAGGTTTCACAGAAGAAAACTAACTAATTTTGTTTTTCATCAAGAAAAAGTAAAAATTACTACCAAGAAGTATAGAAATTCTAAAATAGGTCAGTCTAAGTGTTGTGATTACATGTGGCCCCCTTTCTTGTGCCTTCTATGCTTGTACAAGCTGAGAAAAGAAATGCTTTCTTATCGTCTATTATTGTTCTATAAACCATAACAATGGGTGTAGGGAACCTATGGGTTCTATCTAATACTGCCACTCCACTGAAAGAAGCAGTTCTATCAGGGGAAACGGGAGGGGGTAATCCCCCCCACCCCACATCCATGCACCCTGTTCAAAATCTGCACTGGAAGCCTGGAAAGCCTTCCGAAACAGATTGTCAGGCTGCAGTGAAGATGAGAGATGGAAGAAGTCCTGTTGCACTAGCAGACTTCTAGAGTATGAAACTGGATTTAATCTTTGATGCACACATACGTTTGTGTTAGATTGTGGCTATAATGCAGTGTCAGCTCAATAAATGACTTGCTTTTGGATAATAATATATGTTGCACATCTTCTGACTTTTAAAGTTTTGTACAGAATTTTACTCTACTGACCCTTTAAATATATAGGCTCATAGTTTGAAAACAGAACCTCCTCCAGAAAAAAGCACTAACAAACAATAGTTACATCTTTTAAGCAGTATTCTAAATTACCTGAATTCGTTTTTATGTATTTCAGCTATTTTTCTTTCAAGCTTTTGTGACTGTTTGGGGAAAATCTTAAAGTTACTGACATAATTGTCCACATATTCATCAGGATCGTAGTCTCCAAGTTCAGCTGTACAGGCAAAGATATAAAGAGTGAGGAGAAGAAACAAATGCACAGTCACTTAAAGAAGCAATTAATTTAATTTAATTATTAAATTAAATTGCTAGTCACCAAAAATAAACTGTAGGTTAATTTGTACTGATGAATTTATAAATGGGCTTCTGTACATAATCTTAAAGTTCTGGTGCTTACCTTTAAAGCCACATACAGTTTGGAATGTGGGTACCTGAAATATCACTCCAGAACATGTTTGTACTTTAAGGTCATCTACACAAGTTCATCTCCAGGGGCCCCTGCTTTTGGAGGTTAAGAAGGGGGCCACCAGCGAGGGCCTTACCATTTATGGTGCTACACTTTGGGGGAGGGTCATCTGGTGTTAATGATCATGTCTTCTCAGCACCAACATTTTTTTATATCCCTGGGCCTTTCAAAACAGTGTCCACAATGATGTGTTTTAATTGTTCTCCTGGGTTTTACTTATTTATTACTTGGTATAATTGTCATGATTACATTTATGTTTTGTTATCCATCCTAAAAACACCAGTTCTGAAGGGCAGAGTTTATATTTTCGGAATTAATAACCAAATTAGCATAATTTGCCATATTTGGTAGCCAATCACAGAGTTGAAAAAGAAAGCAATCTGATTCTACTTATCATTACATAAAGGGCCCAAATCAGCCTAGTTATCAATCACCTTTAACAGGAGTTCTTTTGTTGAATTTATTTAAATATATTTTTGCTTTTCAGTTTTATTAAAAACCCTCATGGTGGATTCCAATTTAAAATAAGCCATGACTGTGTTCATACAACCATGTCTTGCCTTAGTAAGCTGAGATATGAATTAGCCTTTTGTCTACACATGCAGTTGTTGTTGTTTTTGTTTCGCCCTTCACACACATGGAATAAGTTATAGCTTGAGGTTGGCTAATATCTAGGCTTGTCCCAAAGCTGTGTTAAACCAAAGCTTTTTGATGACATTCAACAGGAAACTCTGGTTAATGGAAGACTTCCTGGCTGTTTTATTCACTCACATGGAGGGAAAAGTGAAGGGGGTGCAAATACAGTCAAAAGGCATGCTCATATCTTGGCTTCATTTAAACCTTCCCTCTATAAATATCATTAACACAGAAGCACGTCCAACTTATGAAATACCAGATCTATAAGTCACACATAAAACAGTATAGCTATCATAAAGCTAACAAGGTATTAAAGTTCATACACAGCTGTTCCTTACCGAGGAAGCATTAAAAGGGCAGAAGCATTCACCTTACCAACTGGGTTACTCCCATGCAAAGAGAGGCAGAAGCCCTGTTGACAAGATATATCCAGACAATGAATATGTGTAGGGGGTCCAGGCTTGTGCTTGCAGCCTCCACACATTCAATGGAAATGGTGAACAGAACCTACATGCAGGAGTGATTCTGTTCCTGAACAGGCCCAGAGCTAGAGCCTGCACTTCTACCAAATTACATTTGGCTTGGATCCAAACTAAGTTAATGATGTTTCTGTCCCACTGAAATTAGGCGAATTTAATCATGTAACTAACTTAGCCTGGATGTGATCCAATTCATTTTGTAAAACATGCACGACGCTTTTGATATTACAGAGAATATTTCCAGCCAAGATCCTGCAAGAAACTCCCACTGCGCTGTTCATTTGACTTACCTTGGACGATGCATGCACCCAAGTAGGCAGCATCAGAAAATGCACACAGCAAACGGCCATGGAAAATATCTCTTTTGATTTGTAGATATAAAAGGTACCTGCATTTTATAGGAAAAATACTTGTATATTTCTTTATTTTCATTTAATCTCTTTAGATCACTCTAGATAATGCAAGGTCTCTATTGAAACATTGTAGAAAATAAAATTTACAATGCAATCCTTATTCACAAGTAACTTTCAGCAGGGCCTACTCCTAGGTGAGAGGGAACAGGACTGTAATCTTAGTCTTATACATTCAGACTGCTAGCAAGAACACAGATACTTATTATTTCCTCTCCACTTATCAATCCATGTTCCAGTTTAAAATAAACCCTAAATATAACACAAAGGTTAGGATTCAGTTTTGTCATTCTGTATGTGATATCGATACTGCTGGAAGACAGGACTTCTCTCTGCAGCCCCTGCTCTCCACCCACAAATCTGCTTGGGAGCAGCAAAGCTGGATCCAAGACTGCTAATATTAGGTTCAAATACAGCTGAGTTGTAATATCCAACATGTACCACTTTTAGTACATATGTGCCATGAAAGGATTCACTATGTTATTGGCACTGACAGAGGATCTCCAGGAATAAATGCATTCTTTTCCCATGCGTGCACACAGTATTCCTCTTCTAGTAATTTTCCTAGACATTTAAAATAGAAGTTTGCCATGCAATTCATGTCAAAATGCATACAACGCACTTTGTGCCTAAGATTAAGACTGACATGTAATCAACCAACATACTTTTAATACCAACAACAGCTGTAGGACACTTAATTCTTGGAGGGTCAATTTTTCGCTTTCTTGACATTTCCTGCTCAGAATTACTTCCCTGATTATCTTTCCCCTCCCATTAGAGGAAAAAGATACTGGCACCTGCATCCTCTCTAGGTACAAACAAGAGCTTGAGGAGCAGATGCTTTGAGAAGTAACTGTAACAGAACAACCAACAGAACAACCATGGGTGAGACCTGCAGCCCCGAACTGCTTGGCAAGAGTGCAGAATTCCATTTCTGCTCCTTCCAAAGGACGGTGGTGACTGCCACTGCCAGCTGTACACAAAGTGCCCAAACTGTGCTTTGGAACAGCTGGCAGAGGCTGCCCACCTCCACACTGCTATTGCCAACTAATTTCAAGGGAGAGTTTCACCCTTCCCCAAGCCCACAGAGGGGAGGAATAAAATGGCAAAGTTGCTGTTAGATATCCTTGCAGACTGTCCAGAGTTGACCTGACAAGCTGCTAGCAAAGATGGCAGAGATCTACTCCTTGTGCCACATTGACAAAGAAGAGGGGACATATTTGCCAGCAGCTGGAGAAGTCTACTGTTGAACTAACAGCAAGGATGGACAAAACAGCCCCTTTCCTGGCTAAAGATCCCTTGTGTCTTTGCTTTCAACAGGTAGAAGCCTAGGCAATGTTCAGAGGCTCTGCCCTCCCACACAAAGCTCATGGAAAGCCTGCTGTATGGGCTGAGACATGGGCAGTGGCTGGACAGGCAGAACGCCAGGACCAGGGTGCTGGTGTGGGACCAGATCCTGCAGCTTAGTAGGGCTAGAGGCTGGTGGCATGGTCAGCAGTCCAGGGTCAAGGCTGAGGCAGCAGGCACTCCAATATTACACAGACGAGAGAGGGAGCATGGTCCTGGAACACTCCAGTGGTTTGATGCCAGGGAAAGAGTCGTGCAAGGGTGTTCCAGACAAGGGACTAAACAGAGCAAGGCAGGAGCAGACTGGAGTAATGCAGGAATGAGGTACAAGGCATGGTGATGCAAAGGCCAGAGCACAAGAGAGTCCTGAAGACTACCTGCATTGCTCTGGCAAAGAACAGCAGTGCCAGAAAGGCTTTTATGCTGGTCTTCAGGATCTCCAGCCACACTGCATAACTGCTCCTCAATTGTTCCCTGCAAGAGCCTGCAAGGGTGCTCCTGGTTCTGCAGGCACTTGCAGGGTCACTCAGGCCTTGATCCTGACACCTACTAGCAAGAGTCTTCACTTATGGTGTTCTTTCCTTTTGTCCTCTATGAGGGAGGAACTCTTGCTCTTTGTCCTGATCTTCTGGAACTTTGGAAAGGGCAAAAGTGCATCCTACCCCTTTTTAAAAGGGAAGTAGAGTAGTCTCTTTAGAGACATGACATGAAATGTAAAGGGGCATCTGCACAAAACTAGTCTGCAGTTGCAGCTGTCAGAAGGAGGACACCATGCTTCCCCACAGTATTCCCTGGAATAACCACCTGAAGAGGGAAGAGAGAGACTGAGAGAGAGAGAGGAGTTAAGAGAAACACCCATAATGAGCCTGATGATCCATTTGAGTCACTATAGGTACTCTGCAAAACTGGGCAACATGCCATGGTGAAACCCACAGAGGGCTGTTGTTAAGGCCAGACAAGGTCATAGCAAAGTGCTTTTGAAATGGAGCAAATTGCAAATCAGATAGGATCAGGTTAGAAGGATATACATCCCAAATCCCACTTGTATATGCAAGTCACTTTGGACCCTAGCCCTTATCCAGAAATTACATCAGAGTTCAAAGGTCTTTTTGGTGTGGTACAGTTCTGAAGGTTACCACTGTTGTGCTCCATTTGTAATTGCTGTTTTAGTGGCATCTTAATGTAATATTTGGTCAGACACAGTTCATTACATTTCTTCCAGAAATTCACATTGCTTGAGTATTGGTGGTTCTCAAGAGAGAAAATTTGTTCCATCCAGTGAACTGATTCAAAAATCCTTAATCCACAATGACAATCTGTAAAAAGAGTCTGCAATATAATCACTTTGAAGCACAGCACCAGCCTCTAAATCCAGGAACTTTTAATAACAGTTTCTAGCTGTGCAAATCAGTTTGTGCTACCTTGGGAATGACTCGAAGCTCAAGAGCAAACCTAAGAAACTGTGTTTATGTTCTGGTGAACGCTGATACAAATACCGTGGAGACACATTTAATGCTTCCATCTTAGAACCTGTTATACACTTCAGTTTTCAAAAAAATAGACACACTGGATGTCCTCTCACCATACATTGTTCAAGGGCTGAATTAAAGGATCAAGTGTGAGATAACACTTTTTATTTTATTTTTTTACAAAGGATAAGTAGAGGTGACATACATTATTTTGTTGACTTGCTTCTGACTAAGAAAAGTAGGCCTCCAAAACCACATTCCTTTTGAATACAGTCTGTACACAGTTGGAACTAGAAGTATGGATTAAAGGATGGGGGGGGGGCAACCTATGCTAAAGCAAAGTTTCCACTCCTATATCACATCCATGGATGTGTGTGTGTGTGTGTGTGTGTGTGTGTGTAGGCAGACATCCTCTTCATTTCACAGACTCCCTCCCATCTGGAAATTCCCACAATTCAAAACATACGCCCATCCAGATCCTAATGTTACATATAACATAACAGGTTACTTGCTCATTAACTGATTTGTTTGTTTGCTTTTGTACTCTGGAATTTTCACGAATTCCAAAAATGTCAGCTTGAAAAAAGCCTCAGAAATCATGTTAGGCAAAAGGGGGAAAGATATTCTGACTGACTCAGTTTTATTATTAACCCAATTCTTTCAACCCCTCCCCCGTCGCCCCAACAAAAAAGAAAAAAACCACCTTAGGCTGCAATCCTAAATGCTCTTACTAGAAAGTAAGCTCCAATGAACATAATTAGCTAACTTCTGAGTAAACATGAATAGGATGGTGCTGTTAGTCATCTAGAACAATATATTAGAAAAGAGCAGTTCTTCACATATTCATATGATCTTTAAAGCAAAGTCAGATAAAGATTTTTCTGAATTTGGTTCCTGAGTAAAAAAAAGGCTATAAAATGTCAATGCATCCTTTGTGAACATATGCATAGTATCATATATGAATGACACCCATTTCTAGATTTTGTACAGTTGTTCATGTATAATTAGCAAGCAAAAGACATCATTTGCCTTGTCGGGGTGCATGTGTACTCCAGTAATAACTTCCAAGTACAAAATACAGCGTATTAAGCAGACCCCCAGGTGGCAACCAATTCTTATCTGATCTTAACTCTCCAAGCACCCCAACTCCACTCTAGATTTGCCTGATCATAATTAAAAATCATAGCGCTTTATTTTTATCTCACTGCATTGTATTATGAAGGTAACGGATTCAAAATTTGCTTTGCCAACACACATGTCAGCTTGTTACCATTTGGATGTTAACTGGAAAATTAAGTTAACAATTTCCATATGAAAAGCACTTTGAATCATAGATACAGGAGAACAGTTCTGTGCAACATTTTGCACTCTTTAAATCCCACTATCAATGCTGCATGCAATTTACAGAGCTAAAGATAAAACAGAAATATAACATTCATGCTTCTGATAAAAATATTTGACTTTGCAGTCACTTCCCCCCAAATGTTTAACTCGATTATACAATACTCTGAAAGATCTTTACCACCCACAGAGAAAAATGCTTAATTGGCACTGTCAACAAACAGTGAATTGCTATGCATAGTGTGCTGTCAAAATAAATAAACATGTTTCTGACAAAGCTTCTCTCTAGGAATGTCAAGGAAATATATTTTCATACAGAAGCGATTTGAAATAATGGTACCCTTGACAAAAATAATTTATAATGCCTCCAGTGAAAACAGAATGCTGAGTTGTTTCCTAAACAAAAATAAACTTCCACATTTCCATTTATGAAAAATACTAACAACCAGAAATAAGCAACCCAGTAACCAGTTGCAATAGGTAAAATCTAAAAATATTAAGCAATATGAAATCTCAGAAAAAATCTAACTGGGAAGATATATTACTTGAAGGAGTTGGGAAAGAGTTTACATAGATAGATACATAGTTTTTGGCTTGTTGGAGCCCATAATAGCAGCTGTAACTACAACTTGGTGAAAAAAGACAAGATGCCACTTACAGTCCTCACCATTTTAAAATGAATTAATAGAAGGGCCCATAGCAACAAACAAACAAAGAAAAGGGGTGTCATTTAATGGCAGGAGCTTCCATTCATCAAGCACTTTTAGATATATGAGTATGCTGATGACAAGCAAGATCGTGTTCACTGTCCCTTTTTTCCGCTCTCATGTTTTCATTCTTCCTTTGTGAACAGAGCTTATGCGCAATAGGAATGTGCATTCATTTAATCTGGAAAAAGTAAATATGAAAATTCCCCATTGTTGGAAAGAGAGCTATCAACTCTGTATTTAATAATTATAAATAAATAATAAACATGAATTAAAGTTAATCCAAATTCATTCCAAATTAAAGTTGCATTATTTCAGATTTCTCCTTCATGTATAATTTCACTCAAAACCTTTTGGTAGAATGTAATAGTTTGCAATGCATTACGTTGGGGGGGAGTTGAAAAATATTTAACAATGGATGGGTTTACATGGCAAGGCAAACAACCCTGCACAGTTTCTATGGTGTGTGGATTTTTGCCTGATTTTCCTGATCAGATGAGCATGAGGTTGCCTCGATAGCAAAGTTTATGTTATCCTCACTCCGTTGCTCCAGCCTCATAACACATCCCAACAGCTCCTAAAAACAAACTTCCCGTCCTTTACCCCTCTTTGCCTATGGACCACAGCAGCTTCTTTCTGATTGGCCACTTGAGCTCCTAAGGCAGGATCCTCCTCCCATGTGTACCTGGATATCTGCAGCACTTCCTAGCTCCTCAGCCTGAAAAACTGCAGGAAGTGCCCTTGAAGAAGCTTCAAAGGGTTCTGCCCCCACTTTCCTCTGTCCCCTGCATCATCTCCTCATCAGAATCTGGAAAGTCAGCAAAGAGATACTGCCCTGCCCCCGTTTCCATGCCAGCAATGGTAGAATGTCAATTTCAGGTCCAGACAACTGAAGAAGCTATGGTGAAATGGATTCTATCCAGGGTTTTAGGTAACTAATCCTACCACACAGAAACTATGGACCCGTGGAGCTGGGTCCAGCTGACAAAACAAACCCACAATGGTAACAATTCACCATGGCTTCTTGTGTCCTGTGAACCTGCCCAATGAGTTCACATGATGCCCAATGGGCAGGTTCACACATCACAACAAACAATCATGAATGGTCACCGTGATGGTTCTGACATCCAATCATTATTATTTTCTCCCAGCATTGGCTTTCTTCCAGCAAGTCCTACCTCCCCTCCTGACATGCATCTCAGGGGCCATCACTCCCTCTTCATATAGGCAACCAGTTCATAATTGTCATGCTGAGTGCTCCTCTTCCCTCCTCCTGCAGGAATCTTTAAACCTTTCTCTGCTTTGGGATTTGTGTGTTGCTAGCAGGCACCGGGACGAGAGATCAGATGACTCAAGTGGCTGCCTGTTTTGCCATTCATGTCAAGTGACTCTATAGTTTTTATAAAAAGGTACCCCTAGTTCAGATGTCACAAGAAACAATCATGTTAGGGTCAACCCTAACCCTAACCCTAGACCAGATCATTACATAATGACAATCGAACAATCAATGGTTGCTTGTGCCATGCAAGCCTAGTCAAAATGTGAAAAGTTCAGTTTGGGCAGGACACTAAGGTCACTCTAAAAACAACCAGCTAGTTCTCTAGTGTACAGGAAGAATGTATTGCTAATTCATACCCTAAAATCGCCCATGATCTGAATAGTGTTCTTCCATATCATACCACCACCAGCTTGTCCCTAAAACACTTACTAGATGAAGAGGGCTTGGTGTTTCTCTGAACATAATTCAATGGGAACTTTTTTCTTTGCCTATAAGATTGGCATGCTGTCTCTGATCTTTTCAAAACACATCAGTCTGATAGTCAGAGGAACTACTACAATCCCTGGCATGAAATTGGCATGCCATGTAGGCACAGAACTTCAAAGTTATACACCCATGTCAATTCAAAGAACAGTTCAAAAGAAGATAGACTAATTAACTCACTGAACTTTTGACCAGGATTTCATGTTCAGGAAAATTTAAAAGGCATTATTTTTTCCCTTGTCAATGACATGGGTACATTTTGTCTGAGCTTTCTGAAACTTGGCAAGCATGATGACCTTGTGGGATGATGTAAGATCTGCTATTTTCAAGGTACTTTATGTTGTATATTTTGATGATGATGATAATGATGGCCAAATGAAGAGTAAGTATCTCACTGAAAAGAATGATTTCTAGAAGAAGGAGCTGAAATCTGATAACAAAATGAACTGATTCTAAACTAAATAGAAAAGAAAGGCTTTTCAAGAATTTACACACACTGACAATAATGAAAAAAGGGGGGAAACATGACCCTTCCTTAATGCAGATATAACTTGTATGAATGTAGGCTCCTTGAACTGCACCTGGGACCCTGCTAGGTCCTCAGTTGTGCTAAAAGATGCTAAATAGGCTTATGGGCAATGCAGACTCTGTTCACAAAAGAAAAATGAATGTGTGGAGGCTGGAGGAAAGATGCCATTTTCCCTAACTCCTGGAATTGAGAAAAGGGCTTATCTTTCACTTGCGTAAAGAAGGTTAATATTTCATAGATGGAGACCCTCAAGTGCAACAGTGCATCTACTTAGAACCTACCTGATAACACACTCTTTATCTAAAAGGCAGTTTTCTCATGGGTCTTTGTGTCTTGCTGTTCACATCAGCTACTCTGAAGGATTGGTGACTCACCCAAAGTTTCTCATAATTCTGTTTAGAAAGAATTTGCCTATGATCTGTGAACACTTCGGTAAATTTAACAGCCAACCTTTTGCGGAGTATTACAGCACATCATTATTCTAATGTCTTTTTAAGCTGAAGCATGGAGTTTTGCTGACTTCAGTTTAAGGTGCTGGTGGTGACCATTAAAACCTGTAAGCAATTTGCACCCAGATTAACTGAAAGACTGCACGAAGAATATAAATCTACCTGGGTTTGAAGACTACCTTCAGAAACCTCACTCCAGACGCCTACCATCAAGATCTACACATTGATGGGCATTCAGAGACAGGGCCTTTTCAGTGGTAAGCTCCTATCTGTGGAACTACCCTCTTGGGAGGTGTTATGGTTTTTACTAGTTTCTATTTTAAGATCTTTTTAACAACACACTATGGGTAGTGTTCTGTATCATTTCAACTACCGTTTTGATGTTTTCAGCTGTGATCATGATTTTCCTTGGTATATGAACAGTCTTGTCATACTGCTTTTATATGCTATCATGATCCAGCTGTCGCAGGGGGGGTTACCTGGTTAACTGCCATACACGTGGTGAAATAAGTAAACACCCAAATAAATAAATCTGCATTTTTACTGGGTGATTCTTGTCTTTGTTTCTATTGTTAGCTGTGGTTTAATTATTATATTATGATCTTTTTTTTTTTTTACTTTTTGATGACATTAGTGCCTTGGAGGTTGTTTTAGGAAGTCCAGTCCTAACAATGTTTACACCAAGGTAAGCTCCTTGATTTTAATGCTGAGCCCTATGCACATTTTCATGAAGCCTGCCAGTTACAGTAGTACTTATATCTAAGTAAGCATGCCTCAGATTAGCTTGCAAGCATGCCAAGAGCAGCAGGTCACAAGGAGACTACTGTGCTAAAGAAAAAAGGGGGAGCAGAGGGGAGCACTCTAGGCACCAAGGCACCTAGTTTCACAATACTTTTTCTTCCAAAAGCTGAACATGGGAACCTTAATGCAAGCATCTCTCAGCATTCACTGATGGGTTTCTTTAAGTTCCCAAAGCTTTTTCTAAAATCCACAGAAAATGCATGTAAAATTAAAGTAAGCAAAAATGGGAAGTCTAGCACGGCATGCATGGTGGTACAGTTATCTGTGATCCTGAGACAGCACCTAAATGCACAGGCAGAAATATCTGTATATATACCTGGTAAGCTCTTCTTTAATCTTCAGGGGTTCGTGTGGGTAGAATTTCACTCTAAAGCACATGGTATATGGTGGATGAGCTGAAACATCACAAAAAAAAGCATGTGAAAAGCAATATAAAACATGGCTTCTTCTGCACTGAAGGAAAGATTTCCAACAGTATTTCAAACTAACCAGGGTGACGCAGTGCACCAAATCAAACATAAATCAACAAACATAAAGCAGAGATAATGTATGATAAGAAATCTCAAAGCATAAGCAAGATAATAGCATAAATTTGTACCATGAAAGGATTTTGTTTTGGTTTTTTTACAGCAATCTCACATCATCCTCATCCTCATAAATCCTTCTAATTGTTGTGTGCAACTGCCTTGGACCAGGTCCATCAGGTGACTACAAGGTCCCAGATGTAGGCTAGGTGGTTTCCAAAGACAGTATCCAATGATGTGTCATCAGCAGCGTTAATGACACTGTGGTAACACAACACTAGCACAATGACATTAGCAATTCCTTAAGCAAAGCAGAAAAGTAGCACTTTGCCACCAAATTTCAGCAGCACAATTTGCCACTGAATATTGCTGGCAAATCACTGCTTTTTCCCTTGCCTAGCAAGTGGGGATGACAGTGTGCTAGCAATGCTTGCTCTAGCAATGCGTCAGCATTAGAACCTGCAGTCAAGAGCTGGAGCCAGGAGAAATGCAGGAGGCAGAAGGGTCTTTCTTGTGCAGGCAAAGACAACTTATTACCTATATTGACCTTGTCAGTGTGGGCAACACTGAGTTATTAAACACTTTGCGCTGATAAAGGCTAAACTTCCACTTTGCTTCTTGAAAGAGTTCATACAGTGACTGTGCACCATGGAAATTGATTTACTGTATTTATAGACTAATACCATTTTGCCAGTACAAAAGTTATGTAATATAAAGGATTGTTTGTATCATTTATTAATGTGTTTTCCTTTGTGGCTATTTTGCTAGAAAATGCAATTAGTGATTGATTGGAAAATAAAAGAAACTCTTTCAAGTGACAATAAAAACACTATTTTCCCTTTATTTATAATGCAATCCTATCCATGTCAACTCAGAAGCAAGTTTCAAGGTATTCAGTGGGATTCGTTCCCTACCAAGTTCTACCTTAAACTTGTTAATAAAGCCTTAAGGACCGCAGCCTTAAAATTCTTGCGGCACCATGTTCAATAACTGTTCCTAGGCTCTACTGCATTCACTGATGTGGCTGACATGCAGCTTCTTGTTCCTAAGAAGTTAAAAGGTCTCCCAGCTGCAATCCTATGTATGCTTTCCAAAGACTAAGCCCCACTGAACACAGTGATACCAACTTCAGAATAAACATACACAAGATTGTGCTATTAGTGAAATACCATCTATCAAGCAAAATGCTACCCTAACAGTGATGAAACAGCACTAAGACTCTTCTTACTGGGACAAAGCCTACTGTTTTGTTCACTCATTATGTTTTATGGTTTTTCATTTCGCAAAGAAACTGGTGAGGATCGCACTGATGAGGATGCCAATAAAGACAGCTGAACAGTGGTCAGTTATAAGCATCATTTAAAAACTGTTAAGACAGTTTCTGCAAAAGCACATTTTTTTTTCTTTTTTAGACCAAGGTAGTATTTTGAGAAGCTCATATTCGTATTTTGAGAAGCTGGCTTACTGTTATGAGAAAAAAATAATGGAAAAATAGTAAAAATAACACTCTGAGATGAATGCAGAAGAGAAGAAAAATAAAAAAGATAACAAGGGGTAGCTAGCTGCAATCAGAGAAAACAGAATGAGTGAAACAAGTGGTTAAAAAAGAACAATGCAATGGTCTTTCATGCAAACCTGTGCATTTCCATTCAGAAGTAAGCGCTTCTGGGCTCAAGGAAGCTTACTTACAGGTAAGGGACTATAGGATTGCAGGTTTCTTCTACTCACAGTGTAGTGAAGATTTTGACTTTCAACATCCATTTATTGGATACAAATAAAAGACTGAATGTTTTGGATCACTAAGTTCCTTGACTTTGGCAAAGGATACCTGAGGCTTTGAATATTAATGCTAATTGATCTTCAGCTAGTCTGTTGAAGTGTATGCAAAAGCTCCTAGGAACTGAAATGGTTTTAAGAGCCAGTTCCAACTTGTCAATGAAAAAACCACTATCTGCCAAGGATGATTATGCTTCCGTTGTAAGCACAAGCCACTGTACTTTTGGAATAATATGGGGTAAATTGTGTCAGCATTTTAGGAATAAGTATCCGTTCCTATCCATTCCATGCATTGTCTGGAATCTGTAAGCGGATTCAAATAAACTATTTCAAATGTTTAGGGTCTTGGGCAAAGACAAACCTTTCAACACTTTCCTGATGAAAATAGGCCTTTCTTGTATACTATTAACACTTCTATTCTCACAGTGAAGATTTGTTCCCAAAGATACAAACACTTCCTTTCTCTTCACTGAAGGCTCTTTTCCACCTGACCTATGCTAAATTGGCTACAATAGGTAACTGAGAAAAATATAATAATTTGTAATGGAACCTTTAGGCAGCAGTTCCATAGTCCCCAAGAGCACACCTCAGGAGTGTAACAGAAAACCTCTATCCAGAGAGGGGCAGGTCCATGCATAGATGGAGACAGTCCCCCTTCAGAAGCTCAAGTGGTGCAGCAGCTGGAAAGTTTGCCACCACGACCCTTTTGTTGTTAGAATTTCGCTTTGAGATTCCAAATTTGGATCTGTAGGATCCAAAGTCCTCCCAATTTGTGAATACACCTACCAACTGTGAGGGAGGTAAAAGGTTTTAAATTTTTGAAATTCAAAAATTCCACCCCCAACCCCCAGACCCAAGAATCTCCCAGCTTCTCTCCTGCTGGTGCAAGTACACCAGGATTGTGGAATTGGCAATTATACTGCCATGACTTCGCCTTCTCTTAGGATAGTTGAATTGTTCTGCTCTTCTTAAAGTACAAGCATCTCAAACACATTCACAAATATTTACTATACAGATGGGAAGCTCATTTTATTTCATTTACTACTTCTCAATGATGTCCAATAGCCAAAGTTCTCTGGGCAGTTTACAAAGATTAAAAGCCTTAAAAGTAAAATATTGTGCATAATATAAAACCTCTTTACACACAAACATAAACAGCACACATACACACCTCTAAAACTTTTAACAAGTGAGAATAAGCAATCCAGGGCCCATTAAAATCTATTCCATCTATGAAATGCGCTCCCCAGAAAGGTCCGCCTGGCACCGTCATTATTTGTTTTTCAGCGCCAGGCTAAGACCTTTTTATTTAAACAATATTTTAACAATGTTTAATATTATCTATAGGTTTGAACTTCCAGCCAGAATGAATCGGGGGTTTTAATTAGTGTAATTTGTATTTTTTGTATTTGTATTGGGCACTATGTTGTCTATTTATGTTTATTTATGTAAGCCGTCCTGAGGCGTTAAGCGATAGGACAGCGTATAAAAACTCCAAACAAACAAACAAATAAATAAAATTAAAAACTTATCACCTTCTAAGCCTTCTTCAGAGAAGGCACCTGGAGGAGGGCCTCAGATGACGAATGCTGTATACAGACAGGTGCCTGCCAGGAAAGGCATTCTCTCAGGTACTGCACACCTGACCTGTGTAAGACTTTACACATCAGAAGTAGCACCCTGAATCAGGTTCAGAAACAAGAGAGCCGATGCAAGCGGACCAGAATCAGTGTTATATGCTTTGGCTTTCTTATCCTTGTTATCCCTCCGATCACTGCATTGTACAAACTACAGCTTCTGACCAATTGTGACCCAGTGTAAGGATGAAAAAGAAGTTAGACAATTGTCAAATTATCCCTCCATGCATGTCTCTAGAAACAAGATGTGGCCAGTGGCACAGTGGAAGTTGGACCTTACAGCCAAAAGCCAAGGCCCTACAGCCCACCCAGGAGGTAACGGGCAATCTCGCGGCATAAACAAGCTCCATTTTATTTCAGGAGTCATGATAGCACTATGAGTTAAGTAAGTCTAAAATGCAAACGTGTACATGTGCCAAATATTTTATAGGGTCAATAGGTTTCTTGGTGTTCTACACAGGGGTGGGTAATTTGTAGCCCTGAAGATGTTTTAGCCTACACCTCCCATCAGCCCTTGCCGACTGTGAGGAATGATATGAGCTATAAATTCAGAGGGCCATAAGTTACTCATCAATGTTCCTATGTATCAGGAATGTAGAAGCAATCTTAAAGCATACAAGAGGGTGGATGATGGAAGAAAACAATTAACTGTGTATTTCAGAAATGTAGTATACATGGCAATTTAAAGGGTGTTCCAAAAACGCTATTAAATCCAGGGCTAAAATTGCACAGCTGCACCAATATATGGACCTGTCCCTATTCAGGGATTTATCTTCTAGAAACTGGGAGAAGGAAACTCAAGTGGGCAGGCCTCCTCTGTGTTTGTTTGCATACCAGCAAAACTCACTTGCCCCAAAGGACAAAACTGGGACAAGATTTTACTAGAGACAATTACTAGAAAATAGGGGCTGTCCCAAGAGAAGTTGGAGGCTATGGCATAAAAGTAAAACTAGAAACCTGACCAGCTCTGGGTCTTTAACTGTAGGCCCTTCACAAGTTAAAGAAAATCATGCTGTATGAGAATTAAATTAATACATTCAAATTATGCAAGAAAAAACTGCAGCCCATAATACCGATAAGCCTCATCTTTCCCTATGATAGAAAACAATTTCAAATGTTTAGGGTCTTCAGCAAAGACAAGGGTACATGCAACCACAGATGACTCAGAAAGAATTATGCTGATCTAAGATAAAAATTCCAATATATCATCATGTAGGCAATACAGCTCTGCAACAACTGTGTAGCTGAGAAAGGTTTCCACTGGAAAACGTGTAGGATACATATGAATCATCAAATAGAAATCAGTGATCCTAGAAAGTATGTATGTTGTTGAGGAAAATGTCCTGAATTACAGTGTCCTTCAGAGTGATTGCCAAGTGCTGCAGCAACCTGGACTCAAGCGTTCCTCCTAGACTTGTGCAATGGGGGCTCATGGCAACTGCATTACATTTCTGGTTATAAAGTTGTGCATCACAGCACATGTCATAATGGCAGGAGTGTTACTAGGCACTTAAAAAGTTCAGGGACCTATTCTTCCATTGGTATCAATTACATTCTCTTTTAGAGCAATTGCCATAGGGAGGGGGATTTTGGGGTACACAGGAAAAGGAAAGTATATACTTTCCTCCTACCATTGTGATCATGCTGGAAATCCAGCCTCTCTTGCACAGCAGTGAAACTTAAGACAAAAACCACTGGAGAAGCAACATTAGTGGGAGAAATTTTACACTACCATAATCTTGGATTTCACCCTGCAGCTATCAAAGATATCTCACTGAAACGTCCATTGTTAAGCTACTACTATTCTCCCAACCATTAGTAGGAAAAATTTAAATTCCAGTTCTTGTACAATAGAAACAACTAGCTAAAACATTGATTTCATTCAACCATCTTATTGGCTTTTATATAGTCAAAAGATTTTAATGCATGATCTTTTTTACTCTCATTCCTGTGAAATTACATCTGATTCTACTCCAGTGATAAATTTCAAGGAAATGGCTCCATTTATAGTTCGCACACATACACACCTGGTTTCTGGCACAACTGAGTTTCACTGATTTGGCCCCTGCCTGCACATTTGCTATAAGTATTGCAGACATTCCCTTGCAGTGATTATTCAAAGCAGAATTTCTGTTTTCTATTTGTTTTCTTGCATCCTGCATCTTATTTTTGTCTTTTATTGCACCTTTCCCATTATTATTTTCTGCATCTTTTCCACCAAGTTTAACCCTCTTTCCTTGCAGTCATAAGCATGCAGAGACAGGGTGCTGTTTTTGTAAGTGCTGGGTACAGTGAATCAGTGTATACAAGTTACTCATGAACAGCATTCCCTCATCAATTGTGCAGTAACGGTAAACTAAATCTGAAAACATAAACATTGCAGCAAAGAAGATCCAGCAATGACAAATGGCTAGAGCCATTCCATGTAAGAATGCCTCTTGCAAAAAAAAATCTGTCATGTTTGTCCTCAAGACTATGCTGAAGCATTTTCTGCTGTAGGAGGGATGCCTAAGGACATCTCTCTCTACTTACCGCTATGCAGATGCTAACTAAGACTAGACTGTCTACAGGCCTCCAAAAGCCTACAGGCAGCTGTCATATGCCCACTCATCCTTTTTATAATAGAGTATAATAGTCTGCACTTGGGTTCTTCTTTGAAACAAAACATGTAATTAACATCCTTCTTCTATGAAACATCCACATGTAATTAACTATTTCTTCTCAGAGACAGGTACACCTCCTCTTTTTGGTTTCCATTCAAATCCAATACATGCTTGCTGGCTTCTTTTATTTTATTCCATGCTTTCTCTTATGCATGCAGTACCACTACAGGCAACCCGGGACTGAGAGCAAGGGAGAAAGACTTTTCAAAAACTGCCAAATTTGGACTGTGCAAATTTAACAGAGCAAGGCAGGATCTGTTGCACAGCTGACACAGCTGGTCATACAAAGGGAGCCCCTCTCCCGACACAGAAGAGGTAGCTGTAATTGCTATTTTCACCTTCCCTTCAAACAGACTAGGAAGTGCTGCCTCCTTCACTTCTTTCTTCCTCTCATGTGCAAGCCAATCAATTCCAAATATTACAAATCCCTTGTAATTTTAACTGCAACTTTCAAACTGGTTTTCTTTCTATTGAACAAGACACAAAAGCTTGTTTCTTTATAATGATGTTTCTTAAATGCTGTTATCAGACATGAAGATATGCTTAAGTACTAAATAGCTCCTACACACCAGACAAAAGTCCTATCCAAAAGCTCAGTTCCTCTAAATCTTTCTTATGCAAACTAAGCTTTGCAAGAGCCAAACTGCCAGTAAGATAAACCAGACTGATGGAAAAAAGTAATAGGATGGATAGGGAAATTACAGGCAGAATCACTAGAAGGTGTAGAAGATTATTGTTTTTCTTGTGTTCAAACATCTTGAATTTGTCACATAAGGCCATTTCACATGTTACAGAAACAAATGAGTTTGGACATTCCACTACAAGTTTGCTGCACCTCTCCAGAAACAACTAAATGTTTTGTAAGTGTGTGCCTGGTAGCCTTAGGCAATTACACTTCCTAGAACCTAGATGTTTCAGGCAGAGTAATGCCTAGAAAATAAGCAACTTATTTGATATGGAAATACAGGGGTTCATCTTCTTCAGGAAAGTATGAAGTCACTATCAGGGCAGTCCTAATGATTGCAGTCTATAAATATTGATGGTGTGAAAAGAATGAGGGATAAATTATTCATTCTTTCTAAAAAAACACAGAGACTCAGAATAAGCTAGTGAGCGATACAAAGCAGTACAGTTCCTAATCAATCTATACAAGCTATTTCAAGAGTAAGTTCGATGGCCCAATGCATTTTTTTAAAGATTAGGACAAATAACTTGAGAAGAACAGTCAGTGAATAAGCAAATTCAACATTCATGTTAGATATTAAACTCCTTGACTATCGGATGCTAGGATTAGTAGAGATGGCTATCATCACCTCACCTTTGTTGTGAATTTCAAGACTTGCACTGCAGAGGTGAATGGCTATTTCCAGAGTTTAAAATGTGGAGCTAACAGACCTACTGATCAGTTTTATCACGACCACTTTTACACTAGTGCTGAGGCATGACTAGGGATATGTGTAGGGAAGAAGGGCTCCCCATTCATACCCACATCTGACTGCAAAAATGTAGATTCCAAAAGGTTCCATGTGGACATGTGGCTCCACACAGATTCTCACCCATATGCTGGGAGCAGCAGATCTTATTTCTTCCAAAACTTGTATAGGATTGTGCTTTTAGTGTGCAAAATGAATCCACATAAGGAAAATATGAAGAACCCAAGGTGGCTTACATAGTTCCATTCTACTCTCACAACAACCTGTCTGGTAAGTCAGGCTGAGAGTCTGTGACTGGCCCAAAGTCACCCAGTTGGCTCCACGGCCAAGTGGGGGCTAGAAACCAGATCTCCCAGGTTCCCAGCCCAACACTCCAGCCATCACACCATTTGTATTTTGCTTTCTACCCCTTCATGGCATGTTGATGAGTGAGACATTATCTGAATTGTCATGTAGTTCAGAATAGAGTGACTTTAATCTGTATTTCACACATAGTATTTGGGGTGGGTGCAGCAGGACATCTAATTATGCTATCTTTTAATGCCACACTATGGCACAAGTTCATGAAAAAGAAACATCCATGGCTCATTAAATAGTAGGCCAGTTGATTGCAACAGAGCTCCTGTTCAGCATTCTTACAAAAAACTGAAAATGAAAACTAGAACAGAAAAAATAAGATGTTATTTTTATGAAAGTAGTCACAAGAAAAAGGAGGATGAATAATCAAGTTTATTGTAGCAGTGAGTCCTTCATTTAAGAATGGCTTTTTATCTTCCAGATAAGACCCAGCTGGTATACTGAAGGGCCCGAGGCAGGCTTTGCTGTCATCTGAGGCACAGTGCTAAAAGGAATTCATAATCATAATCGTTTAAAAGGATTTTACACACCATGCATTGCATTTGGTGCAGCATCTTTAAAATGATGCTAATAATTCCCCAGCTTATGCACAAGGGTGTTCAAGAGACAAAAGAATTGGAAAGATAAAAGCTCCCTGTAAGACGCCATGCACAGAACTGTCAAATGCAGTGAACCTGATGTGCAAGGACACTGAATACAAGAGAGCTGTTTTCTCTATATGTTCAATGAAAATGCCATTGAATATGATGGAAAGCTGATTTAGGGTACAATCAGCCGCCCAGTGAGCTCTGTGTCCAGGTGGAGGCTAGAAACCAGATCTCTTAGGTTCCTAGTTCAACACTCTAGTCACCACACCATACTCCAATTCCACTTGGATTTATATTATATTATAATTTAAACAGGACTATGTGTTTGATGACAAATATCAGCTCAAGAGCCCATATGATACCTAGTCTATATAAATTGCAGAGGCCTGATTTAAAGTGCTTGTTTTAACATATACAACCCTGAACAGCTTGGGACCTGAAGGACCACCTTTTCCCATATATACTCCCCCACACACCCATTGCTATCTGGGCATGTGGTCCTTCTGAAAGAGCCATCCTTAAAGGAAATGAGAGGGATGGCAAATAGAAGAAGGGCTTTCTCAGTGGCTCTCCCCTACCATTGGAATTGACTTCCTAGAGGCGTTTGCCAGGTGCCATCTCTACTTTCATTTCAGCACCAAACACAGGATGTCCTTTTTTGTAGGCATTTTGAAATCTGATTTTAAGATCTCTTGCACTACTAGGAGGGCTGTGTGTGTGTGTGTGTGTGTGTGTGTGTGTGTGTGTGTTTGGAATTGTAATGTTTTGTTTTGTATTTTATTATTCCATGCTGCTGAGAGAGTCCTGTCAGGTTATTCAGCAGCCTAGAGATTTATAAATAAATAAATATTTTGAATAGAAGTTAGTTAAATTTAAAACAATATTTACTGCCAAAGCAAGACTGCCAAAAGAACAGTCTAGAGCAGTGGTTTTCAACCATCGGTCTCCAGACCAGTGTGGGAGATTTCCTGCCAGTCCGTGGTGTGGGGGTGGACTGCATCCTACTTGCTACGGACTGGTGTGGGGGCTGGCTGTGCTCTACCATCTCTTCCTTGGTTGGCATCATGTTCGTGGGGGTGTGCTGCTCCTGCTGGGGGGGCTAGGGAGGGGAGAGACAGCTTGGTGTGAGCTAGCTGGAACCCATGCTGCATCAATTTTGGTATTTTGTTCTTTTGTTGGCATTTTTTGTTGCTTGGTTTCTAGTTGTTCTGGAGAACTCCCTCTCTCTGGCATTATGTTTAGAAACTAATACATAGAATACTGTATTATGTGTATGGTGCTTTTTGTTTCTGCCTCAAAGGTCCTGGTCCCCATGTGGTTTTCCTGTTTTCGCCAGTCCCCAGCTATGGAAAGGTTGAAAATCACTGGTCTAGAGCAGCCTGTCTCAGTCTGGTGCCCTTCAGGTGTGTTGATTTCAGCTCTCACCAACGCCAACTAGCAGGCTTAATGCTCAGGAATCCTGGGTTTTGCAGTTCAAAATATCCTGAGGCATCAGGCTAAGGAAAGCTATTCTAGAATGAAGAGCTCTAGAATGAACAGCTTCACATGGTGTATCTCTATCTCAAATGGACATCCATATACACTCAAATGTACAGATTTTACACATCAAGTCTATTTTTACCACCTGCACTTCTACAAGAAAGAGGAAAAGAAACATTAGTTAGAGACTAATTCATACACAACATTAAGGTGATGCTAAGCCTAAGGAATATTTGTTGAGCAATCACTTTTTAATGTATGTTTGCGCATGCACACATAAAGAGGCATTCAGTCACAATAGGGAAATTTAAATATGAGCATTAACTAGAAAAATGACTGAAGAAATACAAACTGACTAATAATACAATCACTTCAAGTGTGCAGCATGAGAGCCAAGTAGAGGAATGGCTGGTAGTTCAGTATCTCTTTCAACATCATCTCACATGCAGACGGACCATAATAGGCAAGGGACAAGTCTGGGAGAGAGGACAGGTGATGAATTATGTGCTGATCTGACCTTATGCCCAAACATGTAGGACCTCCATTCCCAATTACTCCTGCAAAGCTTGGCTCCTTAGGGTCAAACTAGACATGATGTAACATTCTTGTGTAATTGAAACAGGCAGCCGCATGAAACCCTAAGGGGGGGGGGGGGAGTGGATTTAACCCTTATGCTGCTGTCCCCTTTCTCACATGCAGGGCGGTACCCATCAGTCTTTCTAGCTTGGTCAAATACAAACTCTAGAGGAGAGATTATTTTCAGCACCACAGTCCCCCTCTGGCTCCCCAGTTGCTTTGCATAAAAGAAAATTCCTTCAGGCATTCCAATAATGACACATCTGGTTTGACCATTAGGAATATTCCTTTGCCACAGGTGCAGGCTTTGGGAGCATTCAGAAGTAATTTTTGCAAAGATTCAGCAATAAGGTTCATTGGGCTCAGTGGCACTTATCCCCAGGTAAGCATGCACAGGGGCAAAGCCCTAATTTGTGCATAATTAACTTCAGTCACACATGGCTAACTCTGAAGCACATCTGCTTCTCTAAACAACGTAGTACATGTGAACAAAACTTCCCTCCTTTTCATCAATTAAACATGCTGACAACAGCCTGTGCAAGTAAAACAAGCAGGGGTCTCACTTTAGGGACTGCAAACTGAGCTTTCCTGTCAAGTGTCAAATCTAACTGCTAGCAAATCACATAAACTGTGTTGACAGATCAAGCAGGCAAAGCACAATACAGACCACGAAAGATTTAAATATAATTAGGAAATTTTAATCCTTTAGCACAGCAGACCCTATGACCTAATTTGAATGACACAATACCCTACCATGGATTCTTCCAGCCTAGCTGGTGATACACGCAAAGCAGCTGCTCCGCCACGGAGCCACAGACCCTCCCAAATCCTCAAGCCATTGTGCTAGTTTCATGCTATTCTCCCCTACCGCCCCCACACACCCACCATGTGGGATTTGTAGAAGAAAGAATAGGAAAGCCTGCAGCAGTTTCTGCCTAAACAGCAAGCACTGCCAGTCATATGTGACCTCATGTCCATAACCTCCAACCAGCCATGAACTGTCACAACATTGGGAATTAATCCTCAAATAGCCTCTCTCACTTTTTTATAATTTTGGATGAAGCTGCAAACAGCACATAATGGATATGAGACACTCAGTATTAAGGCTGAGTGAAATATTTGACTATTTTGATTCTGACACTTGAAGCTATTGCTTTCGGCAAGGCTGGGAACCTTCTTTTAAAATGCAGGCATCCGATGGAGCAGAAGGGGAAGAGCTTATTATGTCTGAGGCAGTTTTGAAGTCTGGAGTGATGAAGCTTCCAAGTAAGCCCTCAAAATGGACCACACATTGCTCTAGCAAAGATAAGATTTGGGTGCTTCCCTAAATGGGCATTTTGAGTTATGTAATGCTTAACTGGAAGAATCTTCTAGTGAGTCCTTTTGGGACTTATTCAGAGAACGTAAAGGACAAAACAAAACTGTAGGAATGAAGGGATTTTGGTTCAACCATTTCTGAACCTCTCAAGTACCATTTGGCATCCAGCTTGAGACCATCCTTTCCTACCTGATGCCTGTTCTGTTTTGGACTTCAGCTCCCATCAGCCCTAAGGAGTCTGGCCAGTTATCAGGAATTTGGGAGTTGTTGATCCAAAACATCTGGCAAGCACAAGGTTGGGAATGGCTGCTCTGGATCAAAAAGACTAGAGTCCAGTGAAATGGCCTGAGAAATCAGACAAGTGAATAAGAGAGAGAAAAGATCCATCTCTACAGTGGGAAAAGAGGGGGAAACACAGTGGCTGCTATGGCCAAAGCCATGACAATTTAAAATAGCACACCAGATTACGAAGTGGGCTGTCAACACTTACATTTCATTTGCTTGGAGATAGACTTGTTGGGCTCAAGCCAGTGCTGAAAAGAAGAGGAAAGACAAGGTTGAAGTATTCCACAGGACATTACTTATTTACCGTCACAAGGTCATAATAAACGGAGTAGCAGTTTGCATGCCAGCTGTGATTTCTATTGTGTTTTATGTCAACAGTTTCAAAGGGATGCTAATACCTGTGGAAGGATAGTGGGAAAGCACCACTTGAACATGAAAGGCATAGCTAATGTGATCACAAAACACACAATGGGTGCATTTAAGTGTGTTCAAAGCCTGATCACTGGGGGAAAGGAATAGACAGACTCTGGTCTACTATGGAGCAACCAGAGTTTACTGTGGTGAAACTGAAAAAAAAAAATTCAGCTTCTTAATACAGTAAGGGCAAAGTCCTATGCATGTTCAGACAAAAAAAAAAAAAAATCCTACAACTCCAAGCTGGAGAATACTGCGAGTTTGGAGACTTTTTTATCTAAAAATTCATAGTATTACATCCTAAAATAGACAGAGCTACTTTAATACAGCAAGTATCTGATGGATGACCTTTATTAAGAGAGGACAGGAGATTACTAATTCTACTTGGTCTCTCATCAGCTTTTGATGCCACTGACCATGTCTCTTTCTGAATTGATTCCATGGGTCAGGGATTGGAGGCCCCGTGTTACAGTGGTTCTGCTTTCACCTGCAGGGTCAATTTCAGAAAGTAACTATTCCTTATACCACTTAGCATCTGTATGAAGTTGCTGGGTTCAGTCATTAGGAGATCTAATGGCTCCAAGTGCCACCACTGTGCTGATGACACACAGCTCTACCTCCCTGTGCCTCCTGAGCCACAAGAAGTGTCTGTACAAGTCTTAGATCAGTGTCTTGACCCCGACAAGGGCTGGATGAGGGCCAATAAACTGATGCTGAATTCTGGCAAGATGGAAGTCCTATGGTTGAGCAGTTCTCAAGTCTGGGAGAAAGGTCTGCTAGTTCAAAAAGGGGTTACACTCCCTGTGAAAGGTCAGGTTCATAGTCTAGGGCTAGTCCTACATCCTTTGCTGTCACCCAAGTCCCAAGTGTGGAGTGCCTTTTACCATTTGGTTCACCAACTATGCCCTCTCCTAGGCAGGAACAGCTTGGCTACAGTGACACAGCCGCTGGTAAACTCAAGTCAGGTTTACTGAAAGGGGCTCTATGTTTGACTCCCCTTAAGGCTGCTTCTGAAGCTGGAGCTAGTGCAGAAGGCAGCAGCAGATGATACAGGAATGGCTACCAGGTCACATTTAAGATTTAAGATCAGGGCCAGCGTAGCTGAGAAAGTACCTTCTCCTTTACCACTCACTAAGGTAATCAGAGGGCATCCTCCTGGTGGTTCCCCGTGCACCCGTGGCCTGACAAGAGTCCGCCCAAAGAAGAACCTTCAGTGTATTGGCCCCATTTCTATCCTTATTCTTGGAAGCCATCCTTCTTGCAGCCATAGCCTCAATGTTTTTAATCTATTGTTTTTATTAATCTATTTTTAATACTCTGCTGTAACATTCAGTACTCCAGGATCTGCATGAATGTGGATCAGTATACAAATACTCTAAATAAATATATAGATAAATATCATACTTCTAGATATTTATTAAGCATTTTATGTTATGTTATGTTATTTATTTGTCCTTCCTGCAAAGAGTACAGGGTGGCTTAAAATGTTTTCCCACATCTATGCATACATTTCATCCTCACAAGAACTCTGTGAGATAAGGCTAGGCCAACAGAGTGTAAGAAGCTATGCTAGGATAGATCTCTAAATTTTATTTAATAATCACTCTGATAGCAGAGGTTAATGATAGGGAAAGAGGTATGCTGACACGCAAGCACTATTTTTATATGGTCAGTAGAATTCGCATTCAATTTTTTTTTCTTGTAAGCAAAGCATCTCCATAATTAAAAGTACTATCTTTCCCACAGAAGCACCTGTCAGAAACCATGCTGTCCAAGCTTTCCTAAGCACATAATTTAGTTTTTTGCAGACCCAAGTAACATTCTCATTAACCCATTCCATGCTAGAGTAAATGGTATCCAAGAGTAAAAGAACATAGGAAAAGGTAATATTAATGTTCTTTGCATTTCTGTTTCCCCTGTAATTATTATGTCACACAATAGCTCAATTACTTATGCACACTTTTATATTCCACTGGAATGAATTGAACAGGATAAATGCATCAATAGGAGTCATCTGTGATAGTACTGAAGACCAAAGACATTGACGATGACGTCCTTTACCCACTAGCGTGAACTCAACTAGACTTGCTTCAGAGGAGACACAGTTAGGAATCCAGAGTTAAAGAATCTGTTATTCCTACAGCAAAATGACCTCTGTATTTTCCTTTACTAGGATGCAATTGCACCTGCAGTACAGTATCCCTTTGCTTGCTGAGTTCTGAACTGTAATGCTCCTCACGTTCTAAGCATTCATCCCTGATCAGCATTTTAATGTTCCTGAATAGCTATTTACCAGGACAGGTGCCCTCGTGATTATTCACAGCACTGAGCAGGCCTATTTGTTATGCAAACCTCCAGAGCAGAAAACTGCAAGCTTGGAAAGGTTATTTCACATAGCTTGGAAGACACTGAAACACACACACACACACATCATTGAGCAAGACTGTCATACGTCCTGTTATTATGGTGTGCCTTATCTCTCTCTGTATTCTGTTTTAACATCTAGCTTGTACTTTCTAGTTATTTTGTTCCTTTGCATTAACCAAGGGAAACCTTTGGGCTGTGGGCCACAGAAAATTTGGGACCCCGCACAGGCCTCATCTCATGCCTAAGGCCCATTTCCTAGTGCTCTATCATGGGCTCGGGAAAGTTGCAGGGTCCTATTATCTCTGATCAATGACTGAAGGTAATAGCTGCATTCCCTTAGTGTGCCACATACCTGCCCAATTGTGCTTTGCCCACATCACATTTCCTCCCATTGGGAATGACATGGTTGAAGGGGCCCTGACACTTTTAGCTAGGGAATGATGATGCAACAGGGGGTGGCTTGCATTTACATACAGAAGAGTAGCCAGTTCCCATTATATCACCCAGCGCAGCGCACAGAGGGCTTGGAGGGTGCAGCCCCTTACACTTATACTCAATTCCCCATCTCTGCTCTGTGTGTGTGTGTGTGTGTGTGTGTGTGTGTGTGGAAGCACAGGGGCTGGGAGTGGGTAGCAAAGAAACACAGATTTGAATATATTGCTTCAGATCATCATAGGGCTCTCACAAGATTGCTAATCCGATCCCCCTCATTAAAAACTGATTGTGAATTTCTACCAAGAAGGAAATGCACAGAATTTTTTTCCTGGCAAGTTACAGGCAATTTAGATGAGGCCACTTTGCCTCAAGGGCAGCACTATGAACTTAATGCTGAATCTCCTCTGCCATTCTGGCATCTAGTCTGCAGGTTCAGTCAGAACCTTTTGGAACATTTCGGTCTGCCTGAGAATTTACCATCCTATATAATTTAGTCCCGTCTGCAGATTTGGCTGCCTTCAGTAATTATCCATTGCCCTAGGATACTGAAATATTTTACAGTACTAGGATATTGCAATGCTGAATGATTTCAGTTATTTCAAAGAGCTTTTTGCTACAATTAGAGATCAGGACAAGAGTTTTACTAGAAGGTTGGTGCCTTCCCCCCTTTTCGCATGTGAATACAACAAAGAACACCAGCAACCCTAGTCTATCTCATCTGCCTGAATGAAACCCCCTTTTATACCATATACCGCTTTGGCATAAAAGTCTTTAGTTTGCTTGGATTAAAGACAATGGCTTTTTAAAGCACTTCAGAATATTATTCCTGCACATCTCATGCAGCACGGTAGCTTGCCTGCTTTGTAAAGAAGATTCCTAACATCTAAAAGTATCCCTTTGTTCCCTAAATTAGCAAGCACAAAATAAATCTGAATTCAAATTGCTTCTTGGATTTGGGAATGAGTCAAGTATGTTGTAATAGCTGCATCATGCCTTCTTTGCAAACTTAGAATATACCCTAACTTAATATGGGGGATGCATTCTAGAAAGATGCTTTAGAAGAGCAAGAAAATCCCATCATAAATCACAACTATCATAATAGATTGGTCACTTGGTGGGAACTCAGTAGTTTCTTATTGCAGCCCTACTTGCAACACTGCAAGAGTTACTTCTCAGAATCTATGTTGCACTGTGGCTTTTCAAATGGATGATGATAGTGGTGGTGGTGGTGGTGACTTAAGGTTTTCAGGGTAATTGTTGTTTCTCACATTTTTGGCAGTACAAATATGCAGTGGCCAGTGAAATTACCAGGCATATTTAAACACAGTCATCATAAAGACTAACCTATTTGTTGTGGTATAAACCAGGCTTTGCTCTTTCTCCTTCATGGATCACTGCCTTGTCATGGCGAAGGGACTTGTGTAGCTCAATGAAGCTATGAGCTATGCCGTGCAGGGCCACCCAAGACAGACAGATCATACCAGAGAGCTCTGACAAAACGTGATCCACTGGAGAAGGAAATGGCAACCCACTTCAGTATCTTTGCCATGAAAACCCCATGGACAGTACCAAAAGGCAAAAGGAAATGACACCGGAAGATGAGCCCCTCAGGTCGGAAGGTGTCCAATATGCTACTGGGGAAGAGCAGAGGGCTAGTACTAGTAACGCCAGAAAGAATGAAGCGACTGGGTCAAAGCCAAAAGGACACTTAGTTGCAGATGTATCTGGTGGTGAAAGGAGAGTCTGATGCTGTAAAGATCTATACTCCATAGGAACCTGGAATATAAGATCCATGAATCAAGGCAAGCTGGATGTGGTCAAACAAGAGATGACAAGACTGAACATCGACATCTTAGGAATCAGTGAACTAAAATGGACAGGAATGGGTTAATTTAATTCAGATGACCATCAGATATACTACTGCGGCAAGAATCCCTCAGAAGAAATGGAGTAGCCTTCATAGTCAATAAAAGAGCAGGAAAAGCAGTACTGGGATACAATCTCCAAAATGACAGAATGATCTCAGTTCGAATCCAAGGCAAACCATTCAACATCACAATAGTCCAAGTCTATGCCCCAATGCCTGGTGCTGAAGAGGCTGAAACTGACCAGTTCTATGAAGGCCTACAACACCTTCTAGAATTAACACCAAAAAATGATGTCCCCATCATGGGGGATTGGAATGCTAAAGTAGGAAGCCAAAAGATAACTGGAATAACAGGCAAGTTTGGCCTTGGAGTACAAAATGAAGCAGGGCACAGGCTAGTAGAATTTTGTCAAGAGAATTCGATAGTCATAGCAAACACTCTTTTCCAACAACCCAAGAGACGACTCTGCACACGGACATGGATTGGAAAAGGTTAGTTTACATTCCAGTACCAAAGAAAGGCAATGCCAAAGAATGTTCAAACTACTGCACCACTGCATTCAATTCACATGTTAGCAAAGTTATGCTCAAAATCCTACAAGGTAGGCTCCAGCACTATGTGGACCGAGAACTACCAGAAGTACAGGCAGGATTTCAAAGAGGCAGAGGAACTAGAGATCAAATTGCCAACATACGCTGGATCATGGAGAAAGCTAGGGTGTTCCAGAAAAACATCTGCTTCTGCTTCTTTGACTATGCTAAAGCCTTTGATTGTGTGGATCACAACAAACTGTGGCAAGTTCTTAAAGAGATGGGAATACCAGACCATCTTATTTGTCTCTTGAGAAACCAATATGTGGGTCAAGAAGCAACAGTGAGAACTGGACACGGAACCACTGACTGGTTCAAAATTGAGAAAGGAGTTTGGCAAGGCTGTATACTGTCACCCTGCCTATTTAACTTATATTTAACTCTGATATGAGTTGGCTGGCACACAGACTTCCATTCAAAATGGTCTAAGAACATTGTTATTTGGATTTGGTTTTTTTTAAGCCAGTGAAACTTGAGCAAAAGTTGGGCCTCTGTGCTGCAATTGTTGTTAGTCGCGAAGTCATGTCCGACCCATCGCAACCCCATGGACAACATTCCTCCAGGCCTTCCTGTCTTCCACCATCCCCCAGAGTCCACTTAAGCTTACACCAACTGCTTCAGTGACTCCATCTAGTCACCTTATTCTCTGCCGTCCCCTTCTTCTTTTGCCATCTATTGTTCCCAGCATTCAGTAGATTGCATAAATTTGTGCAAAGGGCAAAGCAGAGGCCTGAATTTTGCACAAATCTAAAATTAACTGTCTGAAAATCCAAGGTGACCAAGCTATACTGTATACATATTCAGTATCAGCAGAATGCTTCCATATTGTTTGTGTTACATGTTGCAAGATCAACAACAAGAGCAACTTTACTCTAATGAGCCTGACCTGGAGTGCACAATTTATGCAAGTTGTACAACAGCCACTAGATACATGGAATTTTCAGCTTCAAATGTCTGCAAGTACTTTGAGTATTTTCATGGAATCCAAAACCAAAAACTTGGCTTGGCCCGTTTTTGGCCAATGGGTCAGAAATGTTGGAAAGGTCTGCTGAGCTCAAATGAAACCAGTGTCACATATACCTAATGGTTCCCAGGTTCCTGTATTGCCCTAAAATGAAACTAGGACATTCTAAGTAGTCTCATTATGTATACAAACTCAGTTACCCAAGTTGTCTTGCATAACTGTCATATGTAGGACACACTTGGTACATGAAAGATCACTCATTGTTGTATATACCTACTTTGTCCTCTACACTGTGCATTTCAGCAATGCCTCTACTTTTAAAGAACAACAAATAGTCTTGCAGCATCCTAAACACTAACAAACTTAATTTATCATAAGCTTTCATAGACATTGTCCTTTACACTAAGTGCATCTAATTTCACTTACATCAGGGTTTTACACTTTCTTTTTTTACATGTAGAACAAAGAAAATTTCACGTTGTGGAATTGTGACTATAACTAATCTCATAATGGGTAGTGTCCTTGAATGAAAGAAACAGAGCCAAGAACAAGACGGAGATACCAGCAGGGTCTATAGAAGCACAAGACAAGTTTAGGGAGAGAAAGAACATGGGGGAAGGTCATAAAGCAGCCCAATGAGGACTGAGCATGCTCAATGGCAATAGCATGCTGACTGATGCAGGCAAGACCAAGTAGGGAATGGAAAATAAAATGGAGTCTCCTGAAAAGGGGCATAACTAGTTGGTTGGCTGGAACCTTGTAAGGAGCGCTCCATTTTGCAACACTGATGAAGGTCCCACTTCTACCAGTCTACCTAAAGTAAGAATCATAGCAATACTGATTATGTGATAATATAAATTGCAACAATTTAGAGCAAAATGTGACCCTTAGTTTGGAGATTCTACTGAAAGTAGCATTGCTACTCTCAAAGGTATAATAGATATAAAGGATCTGAAGAGGCCATCCTTAATTCTGTGGACATTAAAAGGTTCCCCACAGACTGTTTCCGAGCTTATCTTAAATTATTTTGAAAGGGTTTTTATTTGGTACCATGATTATAATTTTTCAAGTGTCACAACTAAGTTCAAATTCATGCAGTTTAGCTTTGACAGTTTGTGGATCACAGCCTGTAGCTCCACACTCCAGCTATCTTACTACTCCTCTGAAATCAATAGTACTGTTTCTACAGCACACTGAGGATTTCAGCCCAAGGTTCCAAGTGGCTTCCGCAAGCAATTTCTATTTACAATTAGGAGAATGTTAGTGGAGTACTCTGAACAACTGCCAATATTACTAAATTAACAAAGAATGTGCACTTTTCATGCATACTGGAAGTGGCCAAAATAAGTATGTTGTAGCACATGTTTTTCTGTTTGCACAATGTCCTTCCTTTGTGTGGACCTTACAGCTGGGGCACATTCTGTGCATTTCTGCCTGGACAATTTCTGCCTGGTAGATAGGAACCAAAAATTAGAGCAACTGTTCATTAAAAAAAATAATAAAACCATGCAGCGGCAACCCACATGACATTTACAGATGAATCTTATTCCAGAGGCTTGTGTGAGACAAGGAATAACCACAGTATATCCTCTTGCTTCATGCCTACTTATTGCAAAACTAAACTGTTAGTTGTTAGGATGCCAAAGTCAACAGCATTCTGAACTTTACTCTCCTTTCTCTCCTTGTAGTAGCATTTCTGAACTGCATATACATTTCTGCTTCTGCTGTACTAAACCAGTGGATCCTGCTTCTCTGGGGCAATGGATGGGGTCTGCTTCAAGAACTAGTGAAAGTTCAGGTGGGTTTTTGTGAACTGGCAAGAAGCCTGACACCAGTCTTAGTTATGACTAGCTATTGGATTAGTTTCCAGGCCACTGACACACAAGGCATTTTGAAAATTTTATTCCAAAGTTTGACATGCTTTCATCGATTTTACAACAAAAAAGAGGATCCATAAGCAAAAACAGGCAACAAAAGTTGTCAGTGTTATAAGACATGCTTGACTGATAATGCTGTCAGATAATATTGGACCAACCGCATGTGTTAGTTCTTCCAGATCAGATAATATTGGACCAACCGCATGTGTTAGTTCTTGAGACCCCTTGACTTTTGTGCAATTCAGCGAAGAACTAATGCACCCATATACATGATGGGTCCTTTGATATGGCCAATTAATCTCCATTTGAGCCACAAGGTTCTGAAAGCACAGACTCCTGTACAGACAGCAATGAAGTCAAATCCCTTGTATGCAAACCTCAAGCGCACCCTATTCAGAAATGTGTGAAAGAAAGGCAACAAAGTTCTGCAGCAGCAAAGTCTTCACTCCTTGTGAAGTGAAGTAATATGCAAGATGGACTACTTGCATATTAAACATATTCAAACGTTTTTAATTAGCTATCTATCTGAAGAACATCACTGTCTGTTTTTGAACTAAATAAGCAAAGACAACAGATTCTGAGCCTTCCTCATGTAATCTATGCAAGTTCAGTTTCATGTATTATTCAGCATATTTATTGGCATATAGAACCCTGTGGCATCTCCTTTGGAACGAGGTATGCATAACAATGGACAGGTCTCCCATAGCTCAGTATGTGATTTTTCTCCAGCCATCTTTACAGCAGCCTTCCCATCTGGGTGCCCTCCAGGTGTGTCAGACCACAACTTCCATCTTTACTCAGCCAGCATAACATTCATAATATTTAACATATAATGAGAAATGTAGCATATATTACATAAAGAACTAAGTAGCAAAACAGTATGGAGAAATTTCGTAGGTTGGGTTTCTAACAAAGGGCAGTGCTTCCAGGTAATGTAGACATGTCATGCTTTGGGGTGTTTAAAAATTCTCTGCATGAGGTTTTGTTAAAGCGACTTTGAAAAATCACTAAAAATTCAAATACTTAGGATGATTTTATTTTCTCAATTGAAATAATAAGGTGTCTTCAGTTAAACAGAAGGAAAACATTACTGTATTGTCAAGTTTCAAATCCTTAGCAAGATACCTGACACTTCTGTTGTGCATGGTAATTACCTTTTCATCAGAACAGTATAGCTTACACTGCATTTCCAGTCTTTCAGTTTGTTTACTGCACTTTGAGAAGGGAAAGGAAATAAAGGCATAGTGATCTGCCTTGTGTAACACAACAACCCACTGTGGGCATGTAGCTACAATGGTTGTTGTGTCATGCAAACAGGAATGACTTTCTGCAGGGTGTCATTGTTCATAAACAAGTCACCCTGACAACCCATGGCTTGTTTTAAGGGTTGCTTGTACACTGACGGTTGTCATGTCATCCCAGCAATTTCATTGTGAGCTGTAGCTTCTATCCTGTTTCCTCCACGGCTGGAGCTTGTAAACAGTGAGATGTGTGGTTAAGTCAGCTTTAGTCAACTAAGGTAGCTTGGTGTCTGCCAGGTTATGACAAGAGAAGCCAGAGTAAGTCAAGTTACAGCAAGACAGGTTCAGTCAAGTAAGACACATCAAAGTCATGTGGGCTGAGGTAGATAAAGGCATGAGAAAGAAGGTGAAAGCAAGTCACTAGTGTAGTAATGGCAATAATGGAATCTTAAGATGTTTGGCTGAGCATCACTTTGAAGTGGCTCTGCCTCCATCCTGAGAAAGGGTGCCTGCAATTTTTATAGCGGGTGAAGACTGACTCTGCAGTTTGAGGCTCCTGATTCACATCTTTTGCATGGCAGCTCTGCATGCTTCCAGATCACAGGGGCTGTTTGAAGGTGAGATAAACCTCATAAAACCCCACAGCTTATATTAATGATTTTTGAAGGTTGTCTAACCTAGAAACAACCCCTGCTACTTGGGTCTGCAGGACACAAACACCCAGGCAAGCCTGTCACTGTGCAAAAAATGGTACCTGTGGGTGTTTGGCACAACACAGCAGCCCCTGTTGATAAATTAACCCACAGTGAGCCGTCATGTTGAGTCTGTGGATGAGGTGAGAGCCAAGCTCTGAAGATGAGAGGCACAAAGGAAATGTCAAATCTCCCCCACTGGGGCACCTAACCTGAATGCTCCTTAGGGTAAAGTCAGAATGCAGATCAAAGGGGGCACAACATTTGCTTAAAGCACAATGAGTCTATTCAGATGCCTATTTCTATAAACCAATAAGCTTAACTTGGGGAAGGGGGTTACAATTCAACTAAAATTCATGATTCAATGACATAAGGCAATCTTCTTTGAAGCCATGAATTCTTGATTTTGAAATACTAATTTGGTATTTGTGTTAGACATGTTGTGAAAACTGGAGAAACGAGGATTAAACCTTGTAGGAGGTCCCATTTTGAATTGACAGTGCCTCCAAGGTCATGAAAAGGTCAGGAGCAAGCAATACCTAAGCAATACTTCAGCTGCTGCTTTCTTGGCCCTGCTATAAAAAGGGCTGGCACATTAGCAGAGGAGAGACGTGGCCTGGCTACACTTTACAGTCACCACAGGGATGCTGGTCCCCACAGCAAGTGTAATCTCTGCCCCAGCCCGGAGATCTGCAGGAGCCTACCCATCCCACACAGAACTCCATGTATTGCTAAGGACCTGTCTACACTTCAAGAGAAAAAATGAATGTTTCTTCTTGATCCTCGGAACATGAGCAAAATAAAAAGTCAGTTATAAATAAATTCTTGGTTTTGCTTGTTCCACAGACCTGACATTAATTACAAATAAACTGTGTGAGAGTATCTATACATACCCGCTGCTTTTCGGGATCCACATAGCGAATGCCAAAGTAGTCTTTTTCCAGCAAACTGTAGTGATTGCAGACATGATCTATGAGAAACTGACCTTTGGTCTCCCTCTGAAAATAAAAAAGGGCAGATTTAGTAAAGCTGTAGATTATTTCTGCCTGAATTCTAGATGTAGGATTTTCTGAACAAATTTTAAAGACTTGCTTTATATACTAATAATTTTGGTTCAGCAAAAGGCACACAACGTATTCTGTTAAAAATATCTCTGAATTTCAACTAATACCACCATAACACTGATCTGTTCTGAGATATGCCTAATGTCAGGTATTTCTTCATCAATCATTCAGGCAAACACTTCACACTACAGGCTGATCTGCACAATCACCATGGTTTGTTTACTCTACTGTGACCATGTAGACTAGGTCTGAGTGTTAGAAATACAGTTCACTGTCCTTGGGCACTGTGAAAAGACATACAAAGTAAATATTAAGATGAAAGACAGATGATGCAACTAAGCTTGAATAGAACATTCTTAAGTGGCAGTGATCCAAAAACAGCCATGTCATTCGTAGTTTTTCTGTTCAAGTTATTTTGGCTATCTACATTATTATTTTCACATCATGAATGATAAAGTCCAGGGTCAAACTATGAAGCCCCTTTCAGAAACAACAGAAAGGTTGCTTGAAGGAAGAAAGCAAAGATGTATTTAGAATGAACTACTGCAAGAGCCAAAGAAGATGGTGCTATAAAAGAGCAAATACTACCAAAAGCAGCAAGAGTGTGTCTACCCCATGACCTTCCCAAAATAGTATTCAACTGTGGATTGTAATCCCAATAATGTTAGATGGTTAATGATGTAGTGATGGAACATTTATTGAATTACAATTTCTTTAGGTTGCCTTTGAGGCTGTACAAGATAAAACAGCACAAAATGGTACAAAAATTAAAAAATCGATACAGTTGCTGAACATGGGAAAATTCCACCAGGCATTAGCGAAGGGAATTGGGAGAGCTAGGAGTGTGGCTGCCATGTATGAGAGCATCCACAGGTGAGTGTCTCATCAGATTCAGTATTGCTACAATGCAGTCTCCAAAGCGTTGAGGGTGGCACATCTCCAGCCAGGCAGACTGGAGCTGTACATTAGTGTTATATACTGATTTTAGCAGTGTGAGCAGTAATTCAGTCAACTAACCAGCAGAGACATCTGCATAATGACCATTGCTTAACCAAACATTTTTAAAGCACTGTCCCTGAAAATGGCATTTATATTACAAACACAATGATAAACACAAAGCCAAGAAGAACAGTTAAAATGTCCATAACTTTCAAGGATCTGCTCCACTATCTATTTGTTTTATTGCATTATCAGTCTTCCCAGTCCCCAGCCATGGAGTACTTAGTTTAATTAATAGTGTCCAAATAATGAATGAAACATTCAAGTCAACAAAATAAACCAAATACTCTACTCTACTAAATATATGCATGTACAATTGAAAAGTTTGACAAAGGATAGCATGATTTGAATGAATTTTTTCTCATTCAGAAATCAAATGTGATCATTGTTTATTTGACCTGCCCACAAGTACTAGAACTCATAAGCAGGGAGGCTGAAGTGCAACTAGATAGCTCCCACAGACAGAAAACTCATGCTCAAGTATGGATTTCTGGGTTACATCTGCTTTGCATGTTAGTAACTGCCTGGTTGCTTGGAGCAGGCATCAATGTCCCAAATCTTCATAAGGGCTACCAGTTTATACAGACAGAGCTGTGAGCAGTTTCCACCTTACTGTCCTGGGGACACAGTGCAATGAAACCTGCATGCCTTGGCCTGGGTCAGGCCTGGGTAGAATCATTAGCAGCAGATTAAACAGTACTGGTGAGCAGAAAGGAGCAAAAACTGGGTGACCATTTCCTGCAGAGTTCCCCACTCCACCCAGGCGATACACTAGAAACTGGAGGGCTCTTCGTAAGCTCTGAGCATTTCATGCTCTCAAGTGGGTTTCCTAAGAATCTGCAATCCAGATTGTGAACCAGATCCACTTGCTAAAAAAACATTTGAAGACCCCACTAAATCAACAGGCATTAAATATGTAATCTTGAAGGTAAAGAGAGCCCAATGATGAAATGCTTTTCCTCTTTAGATTAGTATCCTGAAATTTCCTGGAGGTGTTACTTAGAAAAGCGGTTAAAATACGATGTGATTTCTTCAGCATCTAACCGTGAGGCAGTCATCCTAAACTATCACTGAGGAAATAAGACCCACTGATCTCAGCAGTGTGTATTTCCAAGCAAGTAGGTTGAAGAGTGACCTGCAAGATACTTTTCCAGAGATTTACCATCATCATAAGCACACAAGCAATTAAGTTACGGATCCATATTGCCAGCGAACAGCTCCTAACAACTGCTCCTCACAAACTTCCAGTGAGGTACAACTTTACACATGGGAGAAGGAGAGGCAGGCAGGTTAATTGTATCACTGAATAATCTCACTGAGACAGAGCAATGAAGTAAAAGAAGAATCCCATAAAACCCATTTGATGCTGCCATGCAACTTCTCTGGCCACCTAGTCACTGACTAACCCTGCTTTCAAGACTGTGCTTGAACTTTCAGCATTTAAAAAAATCTCGTAAGAAAAGTAATTTTCCTTACGTTTTTCTTCTCACAATCATATTCATATTGTTCTTATAGTGCCCCCCAATGTCACAGTAAGGAGCCCAGCCTCGAAATACTCCATGAAGACTAATGACAGTGCTGCAGAAAAGAGAAACATTATTGTCCTAGGGCTGTGCACAGGGGTACATACAGATGGTGCTGTACTGCACTCATTAATCATGATTTATGCACATTCATTTTGATACTCTGAAATGGTTTCTGGTCAAACCCATTTGAACAGGTTGTGCAGATTTTTTTAAATGATCAAAATGCCAGAACTACCTCCAGAGGCATGAGTGGAGTGACTGCAATATTCATACAATAAGTGCACTGATCCCATTTACACAGCTAAAATGCTGCAAAAACATTTAAGTCTTTGCTCTTGGCTACAGAATAAGTATTGATGCCACAAGAATTATCTTGCCAAATGGAAATAATTCTTTGCACAGTGGTGGAGCCCAAGCTTTCCCGTGGAAGGGGAATGCTAGGTGATGGTGACACTGTAGTTTATTGTGCCAGTTGTGCTATTGAGTAGCATAATCAGCTGCTGTTGAACAGGAAGCATTGAAGCCAAAGTGGCTATTGACATGATCGCTCCCAAGTGTCCTCTCCCACCTGGCAGAGCCCGTTCATCCCCTTGGTATACACCGGAATTACGGGAGATGAAGCGGGTTGGGAGACGTCTAGAGAATAGGTGGAAGAAATCACGGGATGAATCTGACCGAACACACTTGAGAGCCCATCGGGCCTTTGCTGTGGCGGTGAGGGGGGCGAAGAAGAATTCTTCTCCACTTCCATTGCCTCCTCACAATGCTGTCTGGCGGAGCTATTTTGGGTGGTACAGGGGCTGGTACATCCAGGCCCAAAGAAAGAACTTGTGCCACCCTCGAAGGCCCGCTGTGACGACTTCACCAAGCATTCCTGGGAGAAAATCACTCAGATTCGTCACGAGCTGGACTCTACTATTGAATCAGATTCTACTGGGGAGGTGCCAATGCTGCCATCTGGTCCACAATTGATGGATGAGTTTCAGTTGTCGCGGCCTGATGATGTGGACAAGGTGCTTGGACAGGTACGCCCTACCACCTGCTTACTGGACCCTTGCCCATCTTGGCTTCTCAAGACAGCCAAGGACGGGATTGGGACCTGAATCCTGGAGGTTGTCAACGCCTCTCTGAGGGACGGCCGGGTACCTGCCCCTTTAAAGGAGGTGGTAGACCGGCCAGTCCTAAAGAAGGCATCCCTGGATCCAGAGGCGGCCACCAATTATAGACCGGTGGCCAACATCCCATTCTTGGGCAAGGTGTTAGAGCAGGTGGTGGCGGGACAACTCCAAGCACTCTTGGATGAAACTGATTATCTGGACCCATTTCAGTCCGGCTTCAGACCTGGGTATGGTACTGAATCTGCCTTGGTCGCCCTGTATGATGACCTGTGCAGGGAGAGAGACGGGGGAGTGCGTCCCTGTTAGTTCTCCTGGACCTTTCAGCGGCTTTCAATACCATCGACCATGGTATCCTTCTGGATAGGCTAGCGGGATTGGAGGTCGGAAACACTGCTTTGCAGTGGTTCCGCTCCTATCTCAAGGGCCGTTTCCAGAAGGAGGTGCTGGGGGACTATGGCTCTGCGCCATGGCAGCTATGCCATGGAGTTCCACGGGGGTCCATTTTGTCCCCCTTGCTATTCAACATCTATATGAAACCACTGGGAGAGGTCATTAGGAGGTGTGGGCTGCGGAATCATCAGTACGCTGATGATACCCAGCTCTACCTCTTGTTCTCTACCAATCGACCTGGAGCTGACATTAGAAGCTCAGGTAACAGCAGTGGCGAGGAGCGCCTTCCTTCAGCTTCGGCTAATCCATCAGCTGCATCCCTACCTGGAGAACAACTGCCTGGCGACTGTGACACATGCATTGGTAACTTCCCGATTAGACTTCAGTAACGTGCTGTACGTGGGGCTGCCCTTGAAGACGGTCCGAATACTTGAATTGGTGCAAAATAGAGCTGCCAGGTTGTTGACAGGGATTGGGTGTTGTTCTCATATAACCCCAGTCCTCCGTCAGTTTCACTGGCTCCCCATTGAAGTCCGGGCCCAATTCAAGGTGTTGGTTATCACCTATAAAGCCCTCAACGACTTGGGACCTGGTTATCTAAAGGAGCGCTTACGTCCATATATGCCCTCCCACCCCTTGAGATCAGCAGGGGAGGCCCTTCTCCGGGAGCCCTCTGTGAGGGATATTAGGAGGGTGAGTACCCGGAGGAGGGCCTTCTCTGCAATGGCGCCCCACCTATGGAATGCGCTCCCCAGAGAGGTCCGTCTGGCGCCGTTGTTATTTGGTTTTCAGTGCCAGGCCAAGACCTTTTTATTTAAACAATATTTTAAGTGTTAACTGGTTTTTATTTAATGGTTTTATATTTGCCATGAAATTTTTAATATCACTCTATGCCCGATTGTTTGTTCTATGTGAGCCGCCCCGAGGCTTCAGCGATGGACGCGGCATAGAAATGTTATAAATAAATAAATAAATAAATAAATAAATAAATAAATAAATAAATAAAATCTTTTGCTAGGCAGAGGGAGAGAGCCCTAGTGATCTGCATCACTTGTCATTAGGCTACCTTATCCTCTAACTGGCCCGAGTTTTGGTACACCTTTGCACAGCTCCACCACATTAATATTGGAAGGGATGCCACTGTAGAAGCACCAGCTGCTCCTGTTGGACCTGTACTTCGGCAATTAGGTCTCAGCATCAGGGAAAGGGAGGTCTCCCCTTGTGCCAGAGCTGGGACAACACACCAGGCCATAAGTGCCTCCATTTCATTCCAGTGAAACCCACAATAGGTTGTCCATTGCATTAAAGCCATCAGGTAAAGCAAAACGTAGCAAATGAGGCCAGCCAACAAAAGGTGAACTTTGCTGCAGCTTGCAAGGAGCATGTTTGCTCAGTGTCTCACCACTTCCCACCCCCAGATACACACACCATTGCTTCCAGGCAATAAATAGTGTTAGCGTAAACAGAGATGGCAGATCTGTTCTTAAGTGTAATTCCTCCAGAGGCGCCTTTGAAAGAATATGCAGAGTACATTTGCTCTAATACATCATTCCTCTGGAGATGGGTCTGAATGTGCATAAAGATTCTACAGTACCCAAAGCAGGTTCTTTCCACAACAAAACATCTTACCCCGTAGATGTGCATCCACAAATAAACAACTTTTATTTCCCAAACTGAGGCAGAGCTATACAATTGTAAATCTAGCCCATAAATTTAGAAGCGCATTTGGAAGTCATCAGGACTGATCAATGATGTTCACAGTAGTGGACCCAGCACAACCCTCCCACACTTTAAAGGGCTTCTTCTGTCAGCATGAGGCTTTTGATCCAGGGGAGCTTTTCCACTGGATTAGCAGGAAGGCCAAACCAAAATATCTCAGAAAAGGCCCAGTTCATTTATGTACAAGCTCATTGCTCTTAGAAGCAAATCTCCACTTTATTTATTTATTTTTCGATTTATATTCTGCCTTTTTCCTACAAATGGCTCAAGGCAGCTTACATCATTCTCCTCCTTCATCTTATCCCCACAACAACAACCCTGTGAGGTAGGTTGGGCTGAGAGTCTGTGACTGGCCCAAAGTCACCCAGTTGGCTCCATGGCTGAGCGGGGACTAGAACCCAGATCCTCTGAGTCCCAGTCCCATGCTCTTAACCACTACACCACACTGGCTCTCAGTTGTTATTATTATTAATAATAATAATTACTTTAATAGAATATGCAATAACATATACAAGGAAATTTAAAAATGCCAGAGGAGGAAAAGAGAGGGAAGAGGAATGCCCATTAAACATTGAAGGAAGGACCTTTCTGGTGTGTGGAGTTCTAATTCATGCCCACCCAGAAAGAAGAATCAATTCAGTCCAGTCAAAATGTATGCTGTAGTGACTCTGGTAACGTAGAAACATAGAAACAAAGTGAGTCAGAAGGTGCCTCCCGGGCTGTCTAGCCAGCTCTGCTCATGTAATCCCCAAGATGTGGTTGTCCAATCTTTCCTTGAACACCCTCACTGAATGAGGGCCTCAACCAGCTCCCTTGGAAGCCCATGTAATAAATAGCAACTCTTCCTAAAGCTTAGCACGAGAGCACTAGCGCTTCCCTTGCTAATCATGTCCTTTTTTCCTTTCAAGACTGGTACAGGAAAGGTTCCTTACGCCATAGGTTCCCAACTGAAAGGCCACTAAATGAGTTGTACCACAACTACCATCATCCACAGTCCCTATGGCCACTGGCCTCAGGGAATCTAAGAAGTTGCTTGGCACTATGTTTGCAGGACTGCATTATGTATCCCCATGAAACTCCCCCCCACACCCTTGACAAAGAAAAAAAAAAAATAGGCAGAGCAAACCCTATCAGCTGCAACAGGGGCCAACACGATTTGTTGGGAAGTGGCAGTATCAGGAACCCTGAGAGCATTCGCCACAGTTTCTCACTGGTTTCAACTTGTAAATTAGCTACACAGTTACCCTGAGCATAAATCAACAGTTTATAGAAAAGAGAAAAGGACATGAAATAAATAACATTAAAATAAGCTGCAAGGAAAGGGCAAGGACATTCTGCTGACTGCATAAAGATAGTACTAACAGAGAGTTATAATAAGCTACCAAATACAGCGATACAAATTGTCAATGATCGGACTAACATTTATCCAACTTCATGCCAGCTCAATTTACTATTTTCAGGTACCAGAAACCAGCCCAGCACAAAAGGTGTTGAAAGGCTACTTGTTCCTAATCCAAGCATCACTCGGATGCTGTATTCTGACCGCTGCTTAAATGCAGACACTGCAAGTTCCGCATATTTCTACACAACATCTCTAAGTAACTGACCCAACACATTTTGGATCAACAAGAGGCTTTCTGGGAACAACAAATGGATGGAGTGGAAGTTCACAAAGAGAAACAACAGCCAAGTCAAAGGCAATGCTCAGCTGGAGACTTCATTACCACTGACAGAATGGCCCTCAAGTCCTGCCCTCACAAATACTAGCTCTAATTGCACCGTCCTAGCAGTTCCTTCTATTAGCACAGTCATTATGATGTTCTCTGAAAGGAAATTTGATTTTCCAGAAAAGTGGGCAGGGAGAGATCTTGTTTCAGAGAATCAGCCTTCCATTTCCCCTGATTTCTAACATAAAACCAGAATGCATAAAGCTCTTCCAATTGATGTGCTCTGTTGTCCCATCAACTATTGAAGAAACATCTTAAGAACAACCCGGTCATCCATGAAATAAAATTTTGCATAGTAACAAATTAGCAACACAAAAGGCAAGTGGTTTGCAATATTGTATTTCAAAATTTTCCACAGGTTGTATTTCATCCCACACACACGCATTTGCAACATTTGTAAAATGTTCCATTTTCACTGATGTTAGCTGCACTTACAACTAGCTTGCATTACAATATATTGTGAACCTTGGACTAGGCAAAAATGAATTTTGCCAAACGTGCCTGACAAGCAAAATCCACCCTGGCCAAGGCTTCATCTTTTGAAATGTTTTATTCTGTATGAAATCTTTGGAAGACAATAGTTTCAAACTGGATTTTAAAAACAGATAAAATTGAATTAAATAAATAGCATATTTAGAAATCTAGTGTGGTATCACATTCTTTAAAACAGTTTCTAGAAAACCCACAATATGCACATAAAGGATAATACCTTTTGCCTCCCAACTATTTCTATGCAATTTGACACAAAAGTTGCACATGTGGATCATAAATGTGTCCAGTTCTGTTGAAGTCATCTCAGAAGGCTTAATCCCTAGATCTGCTATCTGGCAGGGGTTCAGAGGTGCTTCTCTACTAGCAGAGATGAGTTCTGCCAACAGTGTGGGGAGGGTGCACCACCACATCATCCAAACCCCAGGAGATTATAACCCAAAAAGAAGACAGAAGAGCACATATATTTGCCCAATATTTGTTAATTCTTATATGTGCCAATTGAGAAATAATGGCTGTAACTGAAACAGACATACAGTGCATCAGTCCATAGTAAAGAGAAATGTGAGCAAGTGACACTATTTTCTTCATCTGTTATCCAAGTGCCAACCACCAATGGGCAACTTCAGGGTCCTGTGCATACTTTTTAGGGTTCCGTCTATGTACATTGGACTTGAACTGGACTACCTTCAAACAGGAGAATTTCCTTTGTAAAGCAGAGCATCTGGCCACCTGAGCCAGTGGAGGTGGAGCAGGTTGTCCACAGAGACCCCCAGTTATGCTTGCAGAAATCTCAGTCCTCATAGTTCTGCTGCCTGCTGCATTTCAACCAGAGGTAGGCCCCAAAATGATCCATTCTGTTGATGAGTCAAACTAGACCTACTATGTCCAAAGCCCTTCATTCTTCTGAGAGACCCCAAGTTTGCATCCCAAACTTCACCAGCTTCAGACTGTTGCAGTTAATTTGCCCAACAGAGAATACAATGGGAGAAGAATTAAAAAGAACCAGTGAAAGAAAAAGGAGGGAGAGAAAACACAGACCAGCTCCTGTTCTGGATGGCAAAAGCCATTCTACCAAATAACAAAATAAAATGACACATTCAATTCTATGCAAGCCCACTCAGAAGTAAATCCTGAGTCACAACGGGACTGACTTCCTGGCACAATTGTGTCAGATTACAGTCCTATTAATCCTGTTGGATGGTAGTGGAAAGGAAGAAGTTTCAGGTAGACTTTCTTCCTCAGTGTGGTTGCCTATTATAATATAGAAGCATAAAGTATAGATAAATTAAAGTTTCTTAAGAAATATACCAGTTTCAGCAAATTCTTAATATATATTTCCCATTGAGATTAGTATATCCTTCCTCTTAACACATATTCTGTTTATACTGGATATGCTTCCTATAAACCTCTCCAAAAACAAAAATAAAAAAGAACACTTTAAAAAATCAAGCCTTGAAGCTTAAAATACCTTCATCCCAGTCTTAGCTGCCATTGTCAGTGGTTGGAATGAAGGGAAATGAGTATTCTACCTTCTCCCCAGATTTTCCAATATACTCATATATGGCAGGATCTATCATTTTCAAAGAACCACTCCTGAACTTTCCCCCATTTTACTATCATGTGCTGCCTATTCCCTTTACTAAAATGATACTAAGGAGAATAAATTACTGTTGTGACTTTCTCAAAGAATCCAAGGAACAGATATTCATGTGTTTGTTTGTTTGGTGGTATACTTTGATACTATGTTGAAAACTGCTTGCCCTTAACACAGAAATATAGTTGAAATTTCCTCAGTCGCCAACAATTTATTTCTGTGCACGTTATAGTGAAGAGACAGATTTGCTTGGAGCATTGCTTACTGCTCAACCCTTTGAGATGAACCCCTGGGTGAAAATGCTCTGTTGATTCTATCAGACCAACCAACAGTTGGAAAACATAGCTCTTTAGTCTCTTTAGAATTCACAAGGTCAAAATCCTCTTTAAATTAATTGCACACATGTAAGAAAAAAAGACTACTGACCTTGAAAGTACTAGATTAGATTTCTTCCCATCTGTAACATTTAATCCAAATTATATAAACTAAACATGGTAGCTATTTTAAGACACAGCAACAAACACTACTTTACATGCCTAAACTAATGACTAGCGGAAAGCATTTTTATGCAACAAGAGGAAATAAACAACAGTCAGAATCCAGCTAGTTTCTTCTGTTAATGGAAGGCTTCCATCATGGGGAGGGTTGCAGTTCTCCACAATTTTCCTGTCAGACATAATGTTCCCGAAACCTTCCCCACAAACAGCTCCATAGGATCCCTAACCTCTGGAGTATATTGCAAACGGCACAGGCTGCTGTGGCAATGGTAGGTAAACTGCTGAAAATGGTCTCTGCTCAGCTGACATTTCCATCAGTGGGAGAAGACTATTTCGTTTCTACCTGCTATCATAATGTGTGAGAAACTGCACAAACTCTGTCAGTACACAGATATTTTAATTATTCATTCTAGCTGCATGTACTTGAATATTTTGATATATTGATAGCTTGTGAAAAAGTTAAGAATGAACTCTTTCATTTCATTTATTTATCCTATTTATATCCCACTTCTTTCCTGCAAAGAATGCAAAGCAGCTTATATAAACCTCTTCATCCTCTGTTGTATTGTTACAACAACCCGGTGAGGCTGAAAGTCTATGATGGACCCAAAGTCACCCAGACAACTTCATGGACATGCTGGGACAAGAACCAGGACCACCCAAGTCCCAGGCCAACACTCTAAGCACGATACCAGAATGGCTCTGAAAAGTTGCTCTCTTTAGTCACCTGTAGGCCAGGATTCATATTCTCCACAGATGTGCATGTCGATGGAGAATGAGCACCATCATGACTACCTCCTTCCACTCTCATAACTTGTAAGGTAACTGGTTTGTTTTATCCAGACACAGTGACATCTTGTGCAAAGCAAGTGAAACAAGTCTATTGTAGACCAAATTAATCCCTAGTGAGGCAGCTTGACTTGTTATATTTAATATAAAGTGCTGCATTGTACCAAGGCACTGAGGAATCGCTACTGGAGAAATTATCTCTTTTGAAGGACTGTTTGTAGAGATGATCTCTCTATGGGAGACGGGGGAACCATTACACAATCTTTAAAGAATACACTTTTTTTGCAGTATGTAAACATTGCAAAGTTATTCAAAAAGCACCTACATCCTGTCATTCATGTTTTGCTGAACATGTAACTTTTTTCTTAAAGTACTGAGTTGACCAAATAAATTATATAATTAAGATGAAAATAAGTTACCTGTGAAATAATCTTCTGAAGGCCACATCTCCTAATGTCTAATATTTTATCTTCATTGAGGAAAAATACCAGTATTAACAGAGAAATTCTGGGAGCTGTAGGATTTTTTTCTGTCTTGTCTAAAAAATTTTAAAAGGTATTCTCTCTGCTGTGTACCTCTTTGGAAGGGAATACCTTGGGTATACATGAATCACCAACTGTTTCAAGGGTTATATCGCTTCAGAAATGCTCTATCCTTGATTACATCCACTTTCATAGCAGAGTAAGCAATTCTGATCTACAACTGCAAAACCTTCAAGCAGAAAGATCCAGCAAGCATTTCCTTTGCTAACAGTGAGATCTTTAAAGTTTACAGGTGAAAAATAATGAACCATGGCCACCTGAGGTCAGCAGTTTCTACCGTTCTTGAACAAACTGGAAATGGAGCCATGAAGATGAGTGAGAACACAACCTCTAAGGAACTAGATAGGATACAGATGTGAAGAGAGGTAACTAAATTGCTTTAACTCAAGATAATAATTGCCAACTTGTTTGTCCTTTCTGCTGCCAAAGAACAGGGAAGTGCTGATTCCAGATAGCTTCCTGGTCCCAACTCACTGAAATGTCCACTATTCAAGCAAATATTTGAGGTTGAAATAACTGTATTTTTATCAGAATGGGTGATATCGAATCTTTTTTCTTAGTCTGTTTTTCACTCATGTAAATTTTAGCTGAGTGGACTGAGCTAGGACCAAAGGGCTGCAGCTACATTCACAGTCCCACAAGCATTTCCTGGTCCTCTTTAGGATCCTAGACTGTCTTGCTCAGAAGCTTGCAGCAACAGCTTAGGACAGAAATATGCAAGAAGAAAGCAGGCTTAAAACTAGTGCTGTGGTTTAAAAAATCCATGTTTCTTGTTTGTTTGTTCCATTCTGAGTTAATTTAACAGACATTTTTGAAAAGAAAATGAGAGGACAAGAAAGATTCAGAGAAATACTCATGACCTGGATTCGATACTTATGGCCTTGTGCCAATCATATTGAAATGGCTGAAGACTGCATGTGTGTTCTCTTCCATTCTGAGCTAATCTCTCCAGCAGCTTGTAACCTCCTTGGCTTCTCACACTTGATGTCAAAGCCCAGGTAAATCCAGCAAGATTCCTCACATAGAGCTGTTGCAGCTCAGAAGGTGCAGGCAGCCTGGGAGGACCACAGCGATGAAGGGATGTCTAACAGAAAGGAAAAGCACCCCAAGTGCCTACAGTACCTATACCATAGTACCTAGGTGACCTTAAAACATAATAAAAATAAATGAGAGAACACCTCAGAACTGAGGGAGAACTGGAAATCTCTTTCTTGATGGAAGAAAACTTTCAGGAAATTGGACAGCAGATTTTAATTCAGTGCCAAGTCCACTTCTCCCCAGGAACTAGACACATTATGCTCACACATATGCACCCACATTGTGGTAGATGCAAAACAGAAGTCACCTGCCTACCCTGCTGCTGTTGCCCCTTTCAGGGGGACCATGAAAAATCCAAAATCCCTTAAGAAAAAAGCCAGCGATGAACGCAGCTTAGGATGATTTCTCTGCACACAAATGGGGTAGAGAATGTCAAGAGCTCTAATTAAAACTTTCACACTGCTCTAGTTAAAATGTCCCCTTAGAACAGTATGGAATCTCTCTTCCCCCCCTCTTACGAATTGTTTTTTTAAATGAAGGAAATAAACAAATTGGCTTCAGACTTATTATGTACATTTTATTTTATTTGGGAAGAATTATCTTCTTATCCTTAGGAGGAGGAAAACAGCAGTTGTGCTGATCTCCTTCTACAGCTTGCAAAAATTTTGGTTGATGTTTTCCCTCTACCCCTCATCTTAATCCAGAAAAGCCCCAAAGCAAATATCCAAAAATCTCATTAAAGCTACAGATGGGCTTGTGCTGATGCACACTGAAACATGTAGGTCCTTGGCAGATTTAAATCTGCCAGTGCAAATATTTTGGACATCTTTGCTTCAGGAAAAATCCAATGTAAGGCCTATTTAGAGCAATTAAATGAACGGGATGTAAACTAGTTGACATTTTCCCCCATATTTTAGTTTGCCTACACATTTTATGCTTTCTGAATACTTACTGGTCATGAAGTAAGTATAATGTATGGTGGGAATTGCCTGAAGGAACAATTTACACATAGGCCCAATGTCACCATGCTGTACAAATGTGTTCATGTATATTGAGAGCCAACATGATGTGGTGATGAGAGTATTGGACTGGAGACCTGGGAGATCTGGGTTTTAATCCTCACTCGGCCATGAAGTTCACTGGGTGACTTTGGGCTAGTCATTCATCCTCAGCCTAAACGACCTCACAAGACTGTTGCTGTGAGGATAAAACAGAGCTATTCAAGTTGTCTTGGGTTCTCACAAGAGAAGAAAAGTTGGAATACAAATACAGTGTAATAACTGTTAAATGGATTGTGAAAAAGTTTTAATCTTTACTTAGGAAGAGATACACAGAGTAGCAAATTGAGTTGCATGTTCCCAGCAGTGGCTGTCAATGTACCACACAATATATTTCAGTATCGGTGGCTAAAGATTTTGAAACTAATGCTTTACTAATGTGGACAGTGTTCCCTGTAAAAAAAGCTTCAGTAATATATAGTTTAAGAGGGGAAGGCTGCCCTGTAGAATATCTGAACATAGAAATGCAAGAGCTACTTTGGATTAAAGATTAATTTTATTACCCGATTGCATGAGAAATTTCAAAGAAATTTCTGAATCTGGTTACTATTCAAATATTTAAAGATTTACATGACTTATAATTAATTGGACAGCTTTCTTTTTAACTGAAGTGTGAAAAATAGGGGAGAAAGCCAATTAAATGCTTTTTACAATTTGTGGGAAACTTTATTAATTTAGAATTTAAATAAACATACTTCATGAAATTAATATACAGATATCAGTGGGAAAGCAGTTTAGATGAAAAGAGCATTAAGAGCTGAGACCAAGATTTTCTGCCTCAGTGCATAATTAATTCATATTAATAGGAAGGCTTGCCTTGAAGATACATTCTGCTCTTATTTAGCTGGTCCCAGTTTTTATCTTGAATTTAACACTCTAAAATAATTTCTCATAACTGCAGTGACTCATAATGTGTGTGCATGTGGTGGTGGGGGGGGGAGTTGCTATGAATAGTTCCGTATCATTTTCCTTGGGGGGATGTTTTAAACAACTTTTCACAACCTTGCTTTGAAACCAAGAAGAAACTCTTTTCTTTTTGAACACCAATTGCCTCTGCTGCTTGCCAACTTACTTTTATTATTCATGGCCCCTGTGATATTAATGCACCCTCTTCCACATGAAACATCAATAAAAAGGGGCAGCTCCAACCAACCAACTGCAGTTGCCACCTGATAGCAGTGTTTTATTAAATTGCTGTCATGCATGGACCCTTCTTATCATGTAGAAGAAATATATGCACCTGCTGGCATACTGATGAACTTCTTACTTGATAGCTGCTTCATCTGACTAATTGACTAAGATTTCACAAGACTAATTGACTAAGGTTTATGCCATGGTAAGTTTATTAAAGTGTCAGAAGTCTTTTTATATTTACCTGGGAGTAAGGTTTAATAAATTCAGTTGCACTTGCATATGAGTATCCATGCTTGCACTCTAAGGCAACCTGGGATAAATCCAGTCATCAGAATAATCCTTAGTATTGACTGGGTGGACACAGGAGAGGTAAAAGTATTTGCTCCAATCCTGGAAAATACTCCGAGGTATCTCTGCCCTTGCGGCCAGCATGGATCTTTCCAGGCCAGCTGGACTCCTGTCAACATAAGACAGGGCCATTCCACGGGTGGCGAGGGAGGAGAAAGGTACTACTGTGCTCTGAAGATTCCAGGCACTGCCTAATGGGTGGAAAAACATTTAGGTATCTAAATGTTTTATAGGGCAATAAAGCCAGTGCGGTGCGGTGCTTTGAGCACTGGACTGGAGGCCTTGGAGATCCAGGTTCTAGTCCCCGCTCAGCCATGAAGCTCACTGGGCGACTCTGAGTCAGTCATTGGTTCTCAGTCTAACCTACTCTCAAGATTGTTGTTTGTGAGGATAAAATGGAGCTGTGAAAGCTGTCTTGGGTTCCTCATGAGAGGAAAAAAGTGGGATATAAATGCAATGGAAAAAAGAGGATGAAGGAACGATCCTAGCCTGTGCTCCTCTTGCTTTTCCCTAGGTGTCCAAAATCCTCTCAATTCAGAAGGTTATAGGAAGCTACAACGGAGGACACCCTTCTTTAGTTATGAAGGCTACAATGAATTCAATGGAAATAACTTCAGAATAGACATACAGAGGCAGAAACCAAATTATAAATTGGCATTTTTTTAAAAAGGCTACCCTTTTAAAAGGCTCCTAGTAATGGATAGTTTGTCAGCCTGGATGGTCAACCTGTTCTGAAGGGGGGGGGGTACACTCCCTCTAAGGGATCAGATGTATAGTTTGGGGTGCTTTTGGATTCCATATTGTCCCTAGGGGCATAGGCGGACCCAGTGGAATGAACAACTTTTATCAACTTAGGCTAATATACCAGTTATGTCCTTATGTGGTCAGAGATTGCCTAACAATGCCTTGGTAATCTTGCAACTGGATTACCACAGTGCAGTACATGGCTATCCACAGTGCTCTAGCATGGTAAACTGAAGGACTGGGTTTAGCACCCTGGATATAGCTCCTGTAAGCCTGGAATAAAAGCTGAAACAAATAAATGGCCCCATTAGTGTACGAGTCAGCAGCCTACCTTGCATAGTATAAAAACCCCTGGTCCTTAACAGGGTCCTCAATGGTCCTTCTGTGAGAGTCGGTGCCAAAGAGAGGTGGGTATTGAAGTGAAGTGACCTTGTCCGTTGTTGCAGAACACACTTCCTGGAGAGGCTCAGCTGGCACCTCTGTTCGGCTCTTTCTGGCACTAAGGGAAGACCTTCCTATGTTCCAAAGCATTTTAGTTCCCAATTTCTGTTGTTTTAAATCTGCTACTGTATGCTAAACCCTTTGCATTGCTGCTAGGTTTTACTATGGTTTTTACTTCTATTTCATCCTGCAGTTCTAAACTTTTAAAAGCCATGACTGTTTGCAGGTAAGCATTTGTTTCTTTATGAAAAATAGCTCTCGTGTAAGAATTATAGCATGCTTTTCTCAAAGAGTTAACATTGGTGATGTAAGAGCAGAGGGAACATTTTGGGGTGTTCTATCCTGTGCTGTCTTCAGAGAGTCAAAAAACATGTTTGAATAGAACATGAGGTTACTTTAAACAAGGGACTAGTCATATTCTGTATGCTTCAGATACTGCTGGTGGTATTGTCTACACTGGAATTTTTTTCCACAGAAAATCCCTTCCATTGAAACAATTTTATTTACATGCATTAGTTATTATTGGCTGCAGGCCCCATGAATCCCTGTCTTTGCTACTGATGTGCTATTTATGCAAATTCAGCTTTTGCACCTTATCACAGTGGCTATTTTAGCAGAAAGGGTTTGGATTTGGATTAAGTCTTTCATCTGAAATGCTCGCATAAATAAGAATGCACCACAGAATGGAATGGATTGAAACATGGAAAATAACAGTAGTGTATTTTTCCTCTTATGTCTACTTTTAAGACCAGTAATCATCTTTCAGCCTCTGTGGTGTCAGTTTCAATAGGGGCAGGAGTGGGAGGAAGGCTGGGAAAGGCTGCACTGGAGCGATATAAGTGGGTCCTACAACAAAGTGCCATAGTATATCCTTCTGAGTCATGTCTTGACATCTAGCAAAAGCCCACATAGGGTGCCACGGATCAGAAAGCAGCACCCTGGAGAATGTGGGGCAAACAGCCATGCTGCAACAAAAGCAGAAGGCTGGCTGAAGCCTTGGAACTCCCTTAGTTCGAATTACCCTCCTGTCTTCAAAGGGGCAAGCCACTGGCCTAGAAGTGAGCATGTTCATAGCACTCCATGGCTTCTTGACTGGCACTCTATCTTTGCCATCAGGCACATGTTGTTAGATTAGTTAGCACAGTTACAAGATTATGGTTGTTGCAAATACTTCTATGCATGATGAGTATATACTTCTTCCTTTGCTCTGAATTAAAAACAACAACAACTCATTCACAGCAATCTTGAGTTGCAGCCCATCTATCTACAAATGCACCTGCCAACCAAAGACCAACATCATAGAGGGAAATGAAGGGAAGAGAAAATAATATTCAGGGCAACCTGCAAAATGAAGCCATCAGTTTCATTACCACACTGCTGCACAGTGCAGTGTTTAGGAAATCTCTGCTGAGAAGATCTCAGTGTTGTTCTTCCCCCAAGATGCAGTGTTAAAGCACACTGGTTTTTCCACAGCTGCACACATGGTTCCTTATGAGGATTCTTGCAATATTAGAAACAATGCTGAAACACTCCTAATACATGATTCCTGCTAAGCACTGCAGGGAATACTGTCCTCACAGATTGCAAGAAGCAAAAGAAAATTACAGCACTGGTTTTCTAAAATCAGGGATATCCATGCAACTGGTGTAAATTGTATTAAGGCAATTGTATGATGCTATCTGTCAAAGTAAAAGCCTTCTTAGGAATAGCAGAAGGTGACTAACGAGACTTTTTCCTAAATGAAGTTCATTGCAGAGTGGCCCATTCATGAAATAGGCCAATAAAATAAAATAAAATAAAATAAAATAAAATAAAATAAAATAAAATAAAATAAAATAAAATAACCAACAAACAGCTTTTGAGGAAATATAAACTTGTTGAAAAGTATATGTATTACCCACCTGCAAGAAAAAAGTATTTGCCAGCTGTTAACTAGCATGATATGAAGGGGGGTGGGGGTGGGCAGGAGACTGCTCAATGTTAACTAAAAGCTTTTTCAGACAAGACTACAAGTCAATATTTTAAAAAAACCAACTTTAGCAAATTCTTCCATAGCAGAATTTATGACAGGCCAGATGTTCAGGTGTGCAGATTGGTATAACTTTGCTGAGATGTATTCACGCTGTTTAACATGTATGCTGAGTTGTGCGATGGAGTCATTCTGCCATATGAGTGCCAGTGCTGGCTCAAGACCAAGTTTGATCCAAGAGGAGCTCTGCAGCATGCCTGCATCTTGCAGGGGATATACAACAGTCCCCAAACTACACGAGGTGGGGCATGATTTGACAGATGTGGGCTATTCCTGGGTCTGGTCTATGACATTATGAAAGATCTTGGTTCAAAGGTTGTTTCATTGATGCCTTCATCCTACTCTCATTCGGAGCAGCTCCTCAGTTACTTGCACCAGCCCTGCTAGTTCTGTTGAGACATGTAATAAGTACAACTCAGTTGCTTTCGTGGAGAAGTTCCCAGGCAGATGTGTAAGCTACTGACAGTCTTCATTAAGATAATGCCACTGATTTCAATGGACATTAGCATGCTTTATTCTAATTTAGATTGTGGCCCAATGGCAGTATCTTCAAGCTGAATTACACAAATGTGTAAAGCTGCCTTGAAAGATAAAAAGCCCAGTGGTGTTTTAGAACCTAACAGAGAGATACATAATGCAGGAATTTGGGTCAGCAGCTGTGACAAACTGTGAACACACATCTTCTTTAAAACCCAACAACATTCCAACCTGTAACAAGCCAGGAAGCAGATGGTCTTGCTTTACTAAATGAAATCTAATGAGGAAAAACAACACCTATATACACTGGCAGCTTATCCCTCTTCTATAACTGCAAGACAATTTTCTGCATTAACTGTAGCTCTCCTCCAAGATGATCAGGCTGCCTAGTGTTATAGCACACAGACTTTGCTTATGAAAAGCTGGTGGGAGAGAATTCAGGTTTGGATCCCAAGAGTTGAAACTGAAAGGATTCTTTTTCAACTTAGTGAACCAAGCATATGGTAAATTAAGGGTACAATCCCTTACATAACTGCAACACAGAGAACACATCTAAGACATTGTACTGAAAAATAATCCAATCCAGGAAATGCCATAGCAAAGGGGTATCAGTGTCCCTCTGAGGTGCTTCACCTGAAATGATAATCTACTAGTGGCAACCAGTGGTGGTGGATTGTCAGTCACATCATCTGAACCTGGCAGAATCTCTGTAGGGTGGCTTATTTTTCATGCACAAGACACCATGAGAATCTATGGCTTGTTCTAGGGGTTGTATGACCCATGATGGGTTCTGTATCATCAATACTCAGGGGATTTTATTGTGGAAGGCTAGGAATGGTTACAGAACAAAACCTCTGCTGCTCACTTTATGATGGTGCCAGAGACTGCCCTTCCACTCATGCCAAAACAGCATTTTAAAAGGGCTATCAGTCTTTCCTTGGCATTTTTTAGAAGCAATTTAATCCTCTATATTTTACGTGTTGAACTGACAGCTCTCAGTGCCCTCTGCTCTTCCAAACACTTCCTCCAAGTCTTCAACTATTCCAAGAAAGGGGGAATCTCAACTCCACATACACACACATTTTGAGTCTCCTTTTTGAAGCACTTACTGCTGCAGTCACCAGCCAGTTCTAAAAATGTGCAGTTCTTTGGACAGGATAAGGTACACAAATGTAATGTCTGAGAAATAAATGGCAGGAAAATATACACTAATTTAAGGCCTAGGAAATAAACTGAAAGGAGATTTTCACATCTGCAGTAACTGCTGCAAAAAAAGTAAGGGGTTAATACCTCCCATTTCTGGAGTAACTCCAGATCTGAGCACTGTAATGGTAGAGAACACTGAGAAAAACACTTGAAATCAAGAAGTTTACATTGTGAAGGAGGTAATACTATTCCCTCGACTTTTGATGCTGCTTCTGTGGCCTATTTATTTATTTATTTTTGCCCTTTACTGGTGCTTTTCCACTGAAAACTAGGCACTTGGCTTATCTACGTCAACTACGCACCATCAGCATAAATGCAGTCTCACCTGGTGCTCCCTTTGACCGCTGAAAAATGCAAAAGCACTGACCAAGCAGGAGTGGACATATCAGATAGCCATTTGCACACCAGCAAAAAAATTAACAACAACAAAACAAAAACAACAGAAAAAACAGATTTTTTTTTAATCCCAACTGTGCTTTTTTGAATCTCCAAAATAGAAACATGACAGCAAAAGAAAAGGGGTAAATAAAGGGGTAAACTGGAACAGAGAAGTCACAAGACAGGTTCTGCCATGAAGGATATGCCACTGACATCTGAAGGATGCAGGGTAAGGAAGGAGAGAACAACCTATGTTGGGCATTCCATGGGTTGTTCAGTGAACAACCAACCAACCATCACTTATTTGCGGTGGCTTAGTGTGAAGTGTGAAACGCAGTCATAAAGCACAGCTGCTCATGGATTTGACGTAATCTGGGAGACACCTCAGAGCAGAGGCGAGGGGAGGGGATAGGGATTTAGTTAGCAAACTCTCATTCCACAGTTACCCTGCTGGATTCAGCAAGGCAACTGTGACCACAAATGTGGCTTCATCTATTAAACTCTGTACTTGGGAAAAGACTTTATGTCCCTTTATCATGACTAATGTTTGAACATCCCATTGCTGTGGGCACCTACAGGCTTCTCTGCTAAAAAAAACAACCCTGCATTGTACTACATATTTTATATGCAGCTCCCATGTAAAGAATTGTAGTAAATGAAGCATTCCCTTTAGTGGAAGGCAACTTTCAACAAACCCACTTGCTAGGCATGGGGGTGGGGGAGGCTTTGGGGGTTCTACCGCTTGTTTCTAATCTGTATGTCACCATTTTCACATTGCAATGCACTCTGAAACACTGCCTATTGCAGCTCACCCATTTCCTAGGCATAAAAGAAACCAACAGAAATAAGCTCTCCAATTTGCTTAAGTCTTAGGAGTATCAAAACTAACAGTCCAGATCAATGGTTCACAAAATTAAAAATACATCAAATAAAAATTTAAACTGATCAGATCAAAGAGGAATCTTTTTGTTTTTATTTATATTCACAGAGGGCCTCCCATGAGAGTATCCATGTGTCAAGCCCTGTGTGTGTTGGGATATAATGAATATTTATTTGTTGCAAACATGGAAATGAAGCCTATGTGCATACAAGCCCTCAGGCATAAACAAGTCCTCTGAGGAAAGCTGTCGAGCTGCCATGCTAAGGCTCCTCCAAAATGTACATCTAATTCACTCTCCAGGAGAAACCAGGGAAGTACTCAGGCTAACGGTGGTATGCTAAAAAACAGTAAATAAATGTAGCCGTGGTCTGCATGGAGCTTGTTTAATTTGCTTGCCTCTGGACTAGGACAAAGTCACTAAATAGTAAATAGCTGTAACTGGCTTAGTAAGCCTGTTTCTCATTGCATCATTGCTACATTACTGCAGCTTGCAAGTAGAAGCTCAGATGACTGAATGCTTCTCTCTCTCTCTCTCTCTCTCTCTCTCTCTCTCTCTCTCTCTCTCTCTCACACACACACACACACACACACACACACACACACACACACCATCCCTGTACATACTGAAAATGGTACAGCACAGGAACTAGGTCCTAGCCTGCAAGCCTATAAATACCTACATATGAGTAAACCCCACTGGACACTGTAGCATTGCACTACATTGCACACATACTTAAAAAGTATAAAAAGAAACACTTAACAAATTTGATAACATTCTCATATCTGTAGATAATCTTGTTCAATAAATAGATGTAACCACTGACAGAGAAAACACTGGGACTACAATTTTCCAGTCTACATCAGCTTTGAATCAGAAATACTGATTCAATATGGTGTAGCTGGACTGTGTTGGATTAACACTGCGGAAGTCCCCACTCAGATCAAATCCCCACTCAGCAGTAAAGCTCACTCAGTGACCTTAGGTCAGTTAGTCTTAATAAGTCTAACCTACCTCAGAGGGTTATTGTGAGAATAAATGAGCTAGAAGCCATATATGCTGCCACAGCTCCTTGGTATAAAGGTGGAATATAAAAGAAATGGGTTTTTTTAAGTATGGAGATGCTAAAGATAATCCCAAAATTTAAAGTAAGAATGATATGTCTTCAATGTAATGTATCTCTGCACTTGTGAGCATCTATCAGGAAGGTGACAAGAAAGATATTGGACTGCAGAAAATGATTACTGACAAATGAAAACTGGCTTGCAGTGGATTATACAGTAGGAAGATCTATTAAAAGTAAACTGACAATAACAAACTGAGTAAGCATAAATAAATAGGAAGAGGCATTTGCTATACCTGCCTAGCCTCAGATCAACTGCTGAAACTGAGCCATGTCGCTTGTCAGATTCTAAACCTGAGCCAGATAACATGATACCTCATGAGACAACACTGAGCTGCAGACACCACGGAGAGTAGTGTGCGAAAGAGCACAGTGAGGCGTGCAGAATCTGAAGTGTGTAAGAAGAGCCCCCACAGGAGCAATGTGGAGGGAGCAACTAAGGGAGAAAGTAGGGTAGGGTATTAAAGGATTTGATGACAGAAAGTGAGATGAGGCACCTTCTGGGGCCAGCTAAATATCAGCAATTCCTGACATTAAGTAAGCAGGCTGAAGTCAGCAGAGGATGTAATAAAGAAAAGAATGTTTTAAAAAAAGCTTTATCATCCAGAAAGCGCATATGAAAAATAGATTATCTGATACAGACCTTACATTTCTGACCAGTTGGAAGCACATATTGTATCTCTGTCAGGTATAGATTGTCAAGGAGAGAAGAGATAATAGGAATATCTATATATGCATCAAATGCTACCACAGCGGTATGAAAGAAAAACAGATGAAAATCCATAAAGGTAAAAGCCACAAGGAAATGTGTGTCCAAATGTGTCATCAAGCAATCTTTATTTAAAAGAACACACACACAAGAGCATCACAATATTTTTTTTCTTTATTAAGGAAGTATATAGTAATGAAGGAGTGGGCAATCAAGTAACTAGGTTCTAGATCTAGCCTACTCCATTTACATTATTTTAAAATCACAGAAGTCCTTTTTAGGGCCACTTTAAAGGGTAGTTATACATGTCTCTTATATAGGACCATATCCACATCAGCTTAACTGTAGCAAAATTATAGCATTTATTGTTCTCAGACTACTCATAGCCCATTATGTCTATCCTTTTATTATTTTTATTATTGTATTTATTTCTCACCTTTTTCCCTTTCAAGGAATTCAAGGCAGCTTACATAATTCTCCTCCTCTCAATCTTATCCTCACAACAACAACCCTTTCCCAAAGTCACTCAGATGGCTCCATGGCTCTACGTGGGGCTGCCCTTGAAAACGGTCCGGATACTTCAATTGGTACAAAATAGAACTGCCAGGTTGCTGATGGGGGCTGGCCATTATTCTCCAGCTCCACTGGCTTCCAGTTGAAATCCAAGCCCAATTCAAGGTGCTGGTTTTGACCTATAAAGCCCTAAGCGGCTTGGGATCAGCATACCTGAAGGAACGTCTCCTCCCTTATATGCCCTCACAACCCTTAAGATGTGGGAGAGGCCCTGCTCTGGGAACCCTCCTTGACGGAGGTAAAAAAGGGCATCTACTCGGAGTAGGGCCTTCTCTGCAGTGGCACCCAGACTATGGAATGCACTCCCCAGAGAGGTTCACCTGGCACCGAGCCTATATTCTTTTACGTGCCAAGTTAAAACCTTTTTATTTAAATGCCATTTTAAAATTAGAGTTTTTATATTTTTTAACTTAACAGTCTCATTTTACTTTATTTACTTTATTATTTTATCCATTGTTATTTTTTTTTTCATGATTGTGATTTATTCTCTTTTGTTTATTCTTGGTTTAATGTTATCCTGTTAGTAATGACTGCATTTATCATGATCTATTTATTGCCATTTATTATACTATGGATTGTATTTTTATTGTTTTGATTTCATACTTTGTAAGTGGTCCTGAGGCATTTGTGAAAAGATGGGATTAAAATGTATGCTTGTGATTGTGATTATTATGGCTGAGTGGGAACTAGAACCCAAATCACCTGAGTTCCAGTCTCGCACTCTTTACCACCACACTGGCCCTCTTGTGTGTGTGCATGTGCATGTGTGTGTTTACATATTATAAAAAATATTGTTTGGAATAGCATTTCAGAAACATAACCTTAGACAAGGCACAGTTCCCAGGTGATAAGTAACTCTAAAAGTACTTGCTGGAAGCAGAATGAAAATTCATGAATATGCAATCCTGAGTGGAATAAGTCATCTAGCCAATGATTTTTATGTAACTATATTATATACCTGTGTGTGGGTTCATGCATGCATGCACATGTGTCCGTGTGTGTGTCCGTGTGTGTCAGCATAAGTATCAATTTATGTGTGATCTCATAAGACAACCCAACTGCAGTGATATATAGTGCAATCTTGCACGTCCGAATGAGTTCAGTGGGAATTTTCCCCAAGAAATAGTGCAAAGAATTGCAGCCTCAGTTCTGAGCAGCCAGAAGAAGGTTCAGACTGTTACTGGGAATAAACCAAATTCACTCTCCTATATCCATTTTTACACAATTAAAAAGCACATTGTGAGAATGATTAGACTCGAGAGATGCATGTAGTTCTACAGTGCAATGGCAACTCACGATAGTCAGATGGGCTCAGCAATAAATTGTCTGTTTTAAAAAGATTGTTCCACTATTTCAGAGAATAAACGATGAATTAAATCCAATGCATCTGCAAGTAGATTCCTTGCAATGGCGCTTCTCTTTGTTCTTCTCCCCTCTGCAGTCCCTCGCCAACCTGCTCATCTGCTCTGAAGGGTCCCCACACGCTCTGGAGGAGTGGTTTGGTTTGCACTCAAGGGAACTGCAGTAGGGAGGGGAACTCTGCTTCTGTTTTCCTGGCTGACAGCCAGCATTAGATGCAGATTAGCAGCTCCAGCAGCCTATATATGCCCCTCATTTTGGGAAATGCAACATGCTTAGGTAGTAAAGTTATAAGAGCTTAGTGGAGCTATAGTTTATCTCATGTTGTTCAACACAGTTAGCCTAGAGTATAATTTTCATTTTCAAATATTTTGGGAGAAGATAATAAAAGGATGGATGACTTCTACTGGTGCCAGTCTGAAAAATGGCTATCATGTACTTCTTAATTTTCATAGTCATCTGTGGATGTCTAGCTTTTTAATTTGGAGTCTAAATTACTGTCTGACCACTCTGATCCTCTTCCCTTGTCCCAGACTGAACCTTGACTCATCAAAGCAAGAAGATTTCATTGACCTTTATCAGTGGGACAGACATCAGTTCAGGACTATCATGGCCCTACTGTCACCACTGGTCTAATCAAATGGAAGTACTGGCAGAGACACTGTACCAGTGAAACAGCTGATGATGTCATTGTTCTGCACTAGCACACACAGCTTTGGTGCAGTGCTAGAAAGATTGAATTATTCAGGAGTTTTTGGGGGGACAGACAGTACCTTCCAGTAAGTACTCTCACATCCACAGATCTGAATGTTTCTGGAATTCAGTGGCAACTGTAGTTAATACACACTACTTTTGTACTCTTCACGATGCTCACTATTTGTGATCACAAGAGAAAAACATTCTAGCAAAGCAGGCAAAGTAGATCCATGTGACTGCCCCAAGAAATAAAAGATGAAGAGCAAAAAATAAAGATCAACAGTAAAGATATAGTAAAAGCAATTCACTACCACAGAACTGGGAAGGTGCTCCAGCTGTGTTGGCCTACACATCCCATCAGCGCTAGGCAACATAGCAATGTTGCAGGATGACAGAATTTATAGGATGAAACATCAGGAGGGCTAAAAGTTACCTACCTCTGCCTAAGAATGAGGTGATGGCTTCTTAAAGGATAAGACATATTAATGGAAGACAAATCCACCCACTGACATTAGCTATAAGGACAAAGCATAGAACCTCACCTTTTTAAACAACGTGCTTCTGACTAACAGCACAATTGACAAACTGGGGAATGGCCCTTTCCACCACCAGGCTGCTGCTGAAGTGAACTAGGTGAACTATATGATCAGATGACAATTCTTATATTCTTAACTGAAGCATTCAAATATTATATACTTACCAGCAGTAAGCACTTCTGAGGAGGGAAGATTTACAAATAAATGACTGGAAGTGTTTAGGAATGAACACGACAGTCAAGTTAAGGAAGCTATGAACTGATGTTCCTACAATAACAAGTATGAAGAAAATGAAAATGAGTCACTTATTCAGGATCTCATAATAAGCCGGAAGATACACTCCCAAGCTTCTACAAAACAGTAAACCAGGATAAATTTCTAACTGAAACATGTGTTTGGATGATGTGTTTACAAAAATGAAAGGCAAAAATAAAAGAGGCTCTCTTCATGTCAAAGACTGCTGCCTTTGTTTGATGAACAAGCAGTTGCCAGTTCTTTCAAGGCTCATTTATCTATGATAACTCTGCAGAGGGATTCCTCTACTTGCCTTCACTAAAAGTTAACGTGATGTAAATGCCATGCAACTTTGTAATACAGTAAGCACTCTGTATCAGCTCTGCTGACATCAGTGTCAGAAAGGAAGCATTACAAAGGTTTCCAGTTCTTCAAGGAAGCATAAAAGCCGTGCAAAACATTCTGTCAAATCATCCAAAACGAAAATGGCAGCTGGGATGGGGGGAGATAAAGGCC
>NW_025336087.1:44201378-44221378 GCF_004798865.1 Varanus komodoensis | reverse complement strand
GGCTGTATTGCGGGATAAATGGGCGCAATCCCTACATTACCTCCAGCATCAGAGGCAGTATGCTGGGGATTGTAGGCAGGAGGATGCAAGTATGTCCCGTTTCTAGGCTTCTAGCATTCTGTTCTGTTCACATTTCTAGCATTCTGTTCACAGAGTGGTTGGCCACTCTGTGAACAGAATGCTGGGCATGATAAGCTTCATTCAGCATGTTTAGTTTTATGTTTTGCAGAGTGCAATTAATATAAGAGCAGCTAACAGATTTCTTTTTATCGAGGAAGAACAAAATTGCTTGAGCATTAGAAAGGAAGTTACTGTTGATGTGGTTATGGTTAGAAGTGCCAAGGTTAGTTTGCACACAAGGAACATGGCAGGTGCAGTGTACTGCAGAAGGCTACAGTATGAAGAAATTTCTAGGGCTCCAGCAAATACTCTTGTCAGTGGGCCACAACATGACATTTGCAAATTACTGAATTAGACCAACACTGTGCTCTATTAGTAACTACCTACAATTTTCTTTCTCCCTATATACACTACTGAAAGTGATGCATTTTTCAAAACAGCTGCTTTTCACAAGGGCTGGATGACAATTTCAGACAAATCATCGATAATGTCATGTACTATTTTTAACAGCCATAAAAAGCCCAGCTTTTCCAATAGTGAATGAGATCAATTTCAGAATGCAAAACACACTGAAGCATTAAGATCTTGTACAGCTTTCCAAAAAATGCTGATCAATTATCCAATGTTTCGACATTAATCCAAAATTGACAAACAATTGTTCAAAACACATTGTTGCTCCATAAAGTGCTGCAGTAGCTCTGAAGCAAGCAAGGTATGGCAAGAGATTGTTTATGGCTATGCTTCCAGATAAAAATTGCTGAGTTGCCATCAGTTAGAATAAAAACAAGGATCAGGCTGTCGGGAAGCACAATCTAAGGTGTTGGAGCAGGGAGATCTTGTGGCAGAAAAGCCTGTACTTTGCTCCTGCAGCACCATTTGGTTTCTTCAATATGTTCCCTCTCACTGACACAAATGGGAGAAAAACTAAATTTGACAGGTCCTTGTTAAGGGAATGACAGAGCTTTGGTTGTGATGAGCTAAAGACCCCTGACATGCACTTGGAACACAATTCAGCATCTCTCCTCCACCTCTTCCTTGTTATGCTCAAACTCTCATTGTCTCTTCTTTCCTATCGCTTCATCTGTGCCAAGTCTTCATCGGGATTCAGCCAAGCAGTCTGTTTCCAAATCTAGGAATAAGTTATGGGAAAACTCTTGAGTGTATATCAAGTGCCTTGCCCTTGCCACAGAAGGTATGCAAAACAGAACACAAATGTCAAAACGAGTTGAAATGGTAATCAATTCAGAGGCCTGGCCTACAATTTATTAAACATGGGGTACTGTGTTCCAAACTCATGACTTATTCTTGAGATATGATCAGCCTGCAAACCCCTCACTCCAAAAAAGTCTAAGTCAAGCCCCAACACAACAAGATACTAAGACTGGTACATCCAACCTGCCTGCTGTTGCTTTTTCTACAGCTGCTGGGATCTCAGGCTCTCAAACAAGAACATCAGAAGCTGCACTGGGGTCATAGCAAATATGTGCTTGAAGCTCAACATCCTGGTCACACTCCAGCTTTTTAGCTCTTTCCCTTTGTTCATTGTCAAAGGAACAACATCTGGATCAACAATCCCATGGCGGATTTGCACCATCTTATCTAAATCTGCCTCCATAGTAGGGGCTCAGAACACACTGATTGAAATTCCGCTAGTGACTTCCTCAGGGCAGTTCACATGCAAACAGTGCCATCTGCCCTGACTTTTGCTCTGTAAGTCTGGCAGTTATTCCATTCTCAACTATGGTTAAATATTTTATAGTTCCATTTTCCTTCCCAGGTGTTTGTGATACTGCCAGGCCCTGAGGGTAAACAAGTGAAAGCTCTAGTTCCCACAGAGGTTGGGAAGCAAAGAACAGGTTTCTGACATTTAGCTCCTATTCCAACATAGCCTTCAGGGGTTGAGGGAGAACCAAATTCCTTGCCATTAAACCAGTCCTGTTCCAGACTGTGAAGTCAATCCTAACAACATATGAAAGCATTTCCATTCAGTTCAATTCCCACTCTTATCACCAGTATATTACCAAAAATATCATGTTAGTAACTCTGGTGTACTGTATTCTATCCTAAAAGCAACTGAGCTCACTTAATTCTGCAACTGAGCACCCTGAAGATTATGAGTTGGCAAAGAATGCTTGCACACACTTTCATGTTTACTCCTGGCATTAAGATGAGCCAATAAAGCTATGGGAGAATCTGTTGCAAATAAGCAAATTGCTTTCATAATTTATGAATGCCACATTGAATCAAATGCATAATATTCTAGAGCAGTATATTAATAATGGAACAAGCAGGCAACCAATTCCCTTTACGTTTTGATCTCAGAGATTCAATCTGTTAGCATTCTTTTGTCTTAATCATATTAAAGCATCCTTCTAAAAATCAAATGTGGAAGTTTCATTAAACAGCATTTACTTTCTTCCGTTCATTAGTACAAGAGATCCAGCTGAATTACATCGAAAGCATTTGTTTTTGCTTAAGCTCCAAAGTACTAAGTACTTCCCTTGTGAAGTCCATTTTTGGAAACAACTTCTATGAAATTTATTTTAAAAAATAGCACTTCTTAGTTCTGCCTTTCTATCCAGTATCACCCACTTTTTCAGCACAGGGACTAACTAGAGGCTCTCTGTCTTCTAAACCAAAATGAGACACGTTCACCCATGGTGTCAGACTGCCTCAATTGCCCTATAGTATAGCTTCAAACAAACGCATTCAAAAATAACTGCAGCAGCTGCCAATCACTCTGCATTTTTACTCCTAGAAATTCTGCTTTTTGCCCTAGAAACTTATCAACAAGCGTAACAATCAATGACACCTATCCAAAATATTAGAAACCCACTCATATTCCTGATTTCTTGTTTCTCAGTCAAGTAAAGTGAGTAAAGACGCTAAAGGATTTCCAAAATTATATATAAATTATATTTTCCTACTGAAGCACATTTAAAACTATTGGTTATGCATACAAATTCTGGTTTATACTTTCATAACATTCACACACAGAAGTTACATTTTCACATAATTTTAAAGCAATTTCAAGGGAAATTGCCGGAGTGAAACACCTCTTTCAAAATTTCATTGACCGGTTTGCACATCATATTACACCATCCTGCAAATAAGCCAGGTATTGCATGTCATTCAGAAACAACCCACGGTTTGCCCAACAAACGACTGGTTTCACCATGTATTGTTCTGTCCCTCCTTCCCCTCAGTCCTCCACCCAGCTCTGGCACATATCCCAGATCTCTGCAACAGAACCTGTATCCCACAACCCCTTATTCTCACACTAGGTCATCAGTCTTTCTACTATTGGTCTGCTACATGTTTGGGGTGGGTTTGGCCTTTGCTGCCTCTTGCTGGAAAGCTTTCCCATCTCTCTCCCAATCCATGCCTGCCACTACTTGCTTGTTTTCCAAATAAATAAATAAATAAACCCTTCCATGCCCTTCTGTGCTTTTAGGGTGCTTCTGCTTTGCCTACCCATTCATCCAATCTCCTCCTCTCACCCCAGGCTGCTGATTCAGATGCCGGATTCAAAGGCAACGGTGAAGGCTCATTTGCTTGCCCACTCATTGAAAAGACATCATTTTCAGCCTCTGGTCCTGGTAGGCTGGGGTTGTCCTGAAGACACATGGCTCCTAGATGTTGCACAGGGAAGTCTAGCATAGCTCTAGCAGTAGCTGAAATTCTTCACAGAGACCTGTAAGCTGCCACAAGCCAAGAGCCTAGTACAAAGACCTGGTCTCCAAACACAGGAGGCCACACAGGGCAGACATTACTGTAGAAAGTGGGAGATGCTGATGAAGACTCTACCAATGGCTAGCTTGCCTGCTAAAGGTGAGTTTGGACAGATAGCTGTGTCATGGTTTCTCCCTGAAACCCCTGCATAAACACCCATAAATCTCCTATTTGAGTGCCTGGAAGATCATGCTACAAAAGCATTTAGTTATGAAACTCCTCTTCCTGCCCAGAAGGAATGATGTTCACACGTGAGGAATCCAGGGCCCCTGCTGCCCAAAGGAACCCCAGGTCATGGAAACACCATATTTTAATTTCTCCTGTTTTCCACGTTTATGATGCCAGCAAACACATCTTTGTGCCTAAGGCACTATATGCATCAGTACAGGCAGCTGATTCGAAAGTTTAAGCAACTGCACTTCACCTGGTACTATGGGCAACCGTGGTCCCAGAAACAAACCTTTCCAAACATCCCCTTTGGTGCCTTTGCACAGTGGAATACCTAGAACACAACAATGGTGCATTATATTGTCTGCACCTGTCCTTGAAAACACACATGGCAAAGAAACTCTATGCTGATTTTTATTAAGATACAAACAGAAAAGGAAGAAGTGAAGTGTTATATGAGAGGGGAAAACAGATCTTTTTTGGGGGGAGGGAGGGGGTTAATGTGGTGAGACAAAAGTATCATTAAGCACTGGCATCTTTTCTGTTCAGATGTTCTTCCTCTTTCTTTTCTTCTTGTGTATGAACCTCAGCTGAGGCACTGGATCTGCCTCCTTCACTTCCTCGAGTGCTGCAGGGGGTAACACAGATAACAGATCTGCTACAGACCCACTGGAGATACAGGTGGGCAAGGGGTGTATTCACACTGAGAAGGTAAAATACCCAGATGGTCAGGGACAGGAAGAAACTGCAGCAATGAAATGTGGGATTGTGACTTGCAGCTTATTCTTGGTGGCTTAGTACTGCTGCTTGCAAGGCTGCTGTCTGGCTTCAAAACACATCTGTCCACCTGTCAACAGCAGCAGTTGCACTCTGCTGTCATCTCGGTAGCACTGACAAAGTCCCTGGCAAGTTACACCCAGTCAGTTTTACACTTGTTCTAGAGACACTCTGGCAAGCAACTCCTCCTTCACTATTTCTTCCCCATGATCCCTGACTATTGGTAGGCTGGCAGTTACAGAAATCTAAAATATATGGAGAGCAGTAAAGTCTGTGAGTCATGTCTAGTTACCAAAACTTCCTCCCAGTTTTCATCAATCCACAAAGTATCTCAGTCGTTCTGCCACAGCTTTGGCACAGCCTACCCAAAAAGGCCCATAGGCAGCCTCTTCAAGTGTATTTGAAAGAACTTTTCAACATTTGTTTCCAGGCATTATAAATCATGTTGCAGCTCTTAACTGTGTTTTGGTTTTGCTGATTTTTATTTTCTGTTTTCTTGGACTCTTCCTGACCTTATCTGGTATTACAGTATAGTTATGTGCTTTATGTTTTATGTTCCTTACCTCTAATTGTTGGTTTCCTATCAGTTGCAAAAAAAGCACTTTTTTTCAACATATAAAGTTTTGACTTACATTTTTGAAGTTTTATCTGATTGCCAAAGCAGATGTCCTTCACATATAGACAGATACATGCATAATGTAAAGCTTTCAGTAATATGAGACTCTGCCCTGTTGCATTAGCAATGTTAAGTTCTAATGATCTCTGCCATTAAGGAACACTAAAATAGCATTTTAGAAGACCAGCTGCAATGACAGCACATCCAAGATCGAAGCAATATTGTCTGAATATTCGACTATCTGCCAGACTTTATAGTAAGTGTTGTTCCTTAAAGGTAAACAGGGTGTTATCGTTATGTCATGACGAGCATCTGAACGCTGGGAAGTCAGTCCATCAATAATGCTGCACACTAAAAATTTTCTATTTCATCAGGAAACATTCTAGTACACATCAGACCACCTTGGAATTCAGCCTCTTCTTAGCACTCAGCAACCATCACTAAGAGACAAAAGAGAGCAGTGCCCAGAAAGAACCCCAGGGACATTTAGCTGAAGGAAATAATAACTGTTCTGCTTTATGTACTAGGAGGGTCATCAGACCATCCATTGCTTGACCCATTCAGAGTTGTACAGACTTGAAGGGATCAGTGGAAGAGTGATGTTGCAGGGCTACTGAAAGAACACTTCCATAACCATAGAAAGTAGCAGATTGTCCTCTATTACCAAGTGCAGAATATAAGATGAAGTGGTTTAATTATTTTGAATTTCCTGTTAATACTCAGTAATTTATAAACGTGGATGAAAGCTGAAAATCACCTTATAGCAACGGCCATAAAAATAAACAATGGTAAAACAACACAATAAAACACCAATGATTCTACAGATTGGGTGCAAAGGCCTCTTGCAATCATCCAGTCTGTGATCACCACCCTGTCTTGTCTTTTAAGGCAGTGAAATGCATGTTTAATCGAAGTGCTGGCATGTGTATACACACCTCTGCCATCCCCAGCTCTGCACTGGACACTTTCAGCACTTTCCCTAACTATTAGGGGCCATTTTTCAAGGTTCTGCAGGAGATGCAGCAGGAAGGAGAAGACATGAAATATCATTGCCCTGATGATTCTGCTCTCTCTTCTTACAAAATATGTACCTAGAAGCCAGCCCATATTTTTCTTTCTAGCACTGCTTTGTAAGAGCGGTCCTGAATTCAAAGAAGCTCGTACAGCCCTGTGCCTCAGAACTCCTAAACTAAAGCTAGGATTCTAAATGTTGAAAGTAATGTTTTATTCCTATATTCTCCCAATAAGATATTTTAAATAATTCCATATACTCCATTCTGAAACTGAGTTATTTCATAACTAAAGATTTGTGAGAATCTTATAAAAACATTGTATACTGAACTTTTAGGAGTCAAATATGAAACGCTCAGTATGTGTCCTAAATGTGTAATTATGGCTGGTTTATTTTAAGCGATAAGTTTAAAGCTGCATACAAGGAAGTTAATAGAAAAGGATCTACCTGTAACACCAGAGTTGCAATATCACAGTTCTACATAAGCCAGCAAGTAAAAAGCACACAGTAGAAAAATCAAGGCATGTGGAAGCACTGGGTGCCCAAGCATGCTATGTTCTCCCAATGAATTTATCAGGCCATTCACTACAGGCGTGGTGCAGTCTGGAAAAGGGCACCCCCAGAGTGCTTACATGTAGTGGCTGACAGGCATTAATAGCTGCAAGGTTCAGGGAAACCGCTTTGTCCAACAGGACTTACATCTGAGTAGTCAGGTATAGGAACGTTGCCATTAGTTAAGATACCAGCAGGAATCACTTCTTTCTATCAGCTCTGTGGGCACTTTTTCACTTCTTCTCTGTCTTTGGGGCAGAGAGTAACCAGGATTAGATGGGTTGAAGATTTGCGATGAAGAGCCCCTTGAAGGAGAAAAAGAGTAGGGATTCATGGGCTATCTGGCCCCTTCCACTAGATGATCCCATGAAGTCTGCACCTTTTATGACCTAGTCTCCTTGGCAACAACAAGAAGTGTTCTGCCTTGCTTTTTACTGAGCAGCTCTGAAACAGATCACCAGCCCCCAGAAAAGCCATAGAGAAATCCTTTGGAAAGACGCAAGCAAGAAAGCAAAACAGTCACAAGCCTGGCAAGTTCTCAGTGTTCTAACAAAAGAAGCTCTTTGTCTCATATCAACAGGAAGAACACTGTGATAAAATAATTAGTGTTATCAAATGTTAAATATTTCATTAAAAACTCAGGTCTACAACTACCCAGCCAATCAACTAGAATAACAGAGCAACCAATTCTCATAGTTTATGTAAGCCTGGCTCAGCATGAAGACAGCTCATCAAAATAAAGACATATTGCAACGCTTTGCAACAATTGCAACAACCTGTAATGTTCCCATCCATTGGATGGCATTTCTCAAGCTGATAGTCCATCATTTGAAGCCAACTTGGACCTGGGAATTGTTCAGTGGACTAACCAGAGTTGGGCTGGAAGGGAAACAATTATATATTTGTAACACTTAATTACAAAGTGTACAACAATACAACCTCAGTTTACTCTTCTTTTAAAGAGCCCGTTCCATCTTTTTCTCTTTCACATGAAGTGTACACTAAATGGATTAAACAAGTAGAAATGGATCCAGATTTAGTCAGAATTAGTGAAGACCTATTGAAATCAACTGGACTTATGTTAGTTTTGTGTGTGCGTGTTTGGAGCTCACTTGCTCTTCCGAGCAGGCAAAATCCAGATGTGCATCCTAGTCTTCTTGGACCAGACACACAGATTCGGACTGGTTAGGAGATGCCTCCTGACAGCTGCATCAGATTGCTTTCCTCTTCTCAGAAGTGGTCCTTCAACTTGTCTTCCTGTTGAAGACAATGGGGTACAGCCATTTTTCATTCCTTTTAATATCTGCAATTCTTATTTAACTTTTATATTTTCAAATATGAATAGGTGCACAAATTACTTATAAAGGCTGAAGTATGTTCTTGATATGTCAGAAGGCCTCTTAGAGCAAGGCTGTCACTGGTAATATACTCTCCCAAAGGTGGCATAAGCTGTTAGATACTCAATGGTTGTACAGTTGTGATTTCAGTGGGTCTGAATCTATTAAATCTTGCTTAATGGAAGATATCAACATTTAAACAGACCTGTTGCTGATTAGAACATTGGATAACTAAATCATTAATTGTTTATCTTTGATTGGGTCCTAGGAATGGTTAAAATGCTTATGTAGATGAAAGTTGGATAATGCCACATAGATTAAATCCCTTGGACTGCAAGGAGATCAAACCAGTCAGTCTTAGAGGAGATCAACCTCGACTGTTCTTTAGAAGGCCAGATACTGAAGATGAAACTCAAATACTTTAGCCCCCTAATGAGAAGGAAGGACTCACTGGAAAAGACCATAATGCTGGGAACAACTGATGGCAAAAGAAGAAAGTGATGGCAGAGAATGAGGTGGCTAGATGGAAGCAGTCAGTGTGAGCTTAAGTGGACTCCGGGGGATGGTGGAGGACAGGAAGGCCTGGAGGAATGTTGTCCATGGGGTCGCGATGGGTCAGACATGACTTCACAACTAACAACAACAACACAGAATAAAACCAACTAGCTAAAAATGCATACTTTATTTACATGGTCTGATATATATGCATTTGCTATCCTTAAGGTCAAAGTATGTTCTATACAAAAGACAAGTTCATGTGACAAATGACTCCCAGACAATATTATAAACTTTCAAGGGAAGGGGGATGGGCGGTATCTGTAAACACCATAGGGCATATGGTGGATGCATCCAAAGAGCTCTGACTGCTAAAGATCCTAACATGAGTCTACTGCACGTTTATAAATACATTTCACCCTTCAAAGGATTACCCATGGCAAACACACAGTGCTATACACAGAACAAATGTACCTTCTCTGTAAACCATACTGATCCTGAGTAGGTTGTACACAGAGAGACCTGATTCAACAGCCATTGCTGCAAAACAACTTCTACTCACTTCAATAGAATTTGACAATGAAAGTAACCCATGCTGCCCAGATGCTGTTTAGGTTTGTCCATTTTAACCTGACCAGTTCCATTTTTTCCAAGGGACCAAAAAGTACAGTTATAAACAGTCCATCCACTCAAATTCCCTTGAGTGTTTCTGTTTGCTGCAGCCTTTCTACTAACAATGGCATTGTCAGTAACTGCTGTAGATCCTGTTTAAATGTGTTTCCTTTTTTGCATCCCCTGGATTAAACCTGAACAGTTGGCCAGGTGTTTCCTTGCCAGAGACACGATATCTGCCATGGTTTCTGACTGGCCTTTTCCAAGTCCTATCTTTACAGCAAGACTGAGCAACTTGTAGCTCTATGGATGTTTTGTCCAACAATTGTCATACTTTATAATTACCTATGTTACGTATCTAGGGCTGATTAGAGCTGTAGACCAAAAGATCTGGAGGGTGATGAGTTTCTTTCTGAGGCCCTGTCAGCTATTAATTGATCCACAACAGCAGAAGGACAGCAGAAGGACTCTCTTTGCCCATAACGACCCTTTCCTCCCCGTCCTGAAAAAAAAGGAAAGCGTCAAGCATATCAGCATATTCTCTTCCACATAGCTAGACAAATGGTATTATTTGCCTAAAACTGCAAAAGTGAAAATAACAGGTGGCTGACACCATTTTGAAATCTGTTGCCATGGCTTGAATTGGAAGTACTCTTGGAACAACACAGATTTGTGAGTTGGGCTAAGGCATCTAAGTAGCCTTTGCCAGAAAGAACAAGAAGGCCGTGATGAGCATCATCATCACTTTTCAGCCAGTACCACTTTGCTGTGCTTATTATCCTAATGGCCTGATAATCTGGGGAGAGAGGGGTTATGAGGCATCTCTAATTGCAAGAAAACAATCAAGGGTTGCAGCAATCAAAATACTACTACAATTTTGTGAGTTTTTAAAATCTCAGCAAGTTCATAGAGGAGAAGGGTGTCCTTCAAGTACACAGGCCCAGTGCTGTTCAGGGCTTTGATGGTCATAATCAGCACTATGAATTGTACTATCAATCCACAACGAGTCGGTAAAGCTGTTTTAGCAAGAGAGGAACATACTCCCTAATCAATGGGAGTATGCCAATGCTTGGCTGCAACATTCTGGGCCAGCTCTTCAAAATCAGCCCCACATGGGCTACCTTACAGTAATCCAGACAAGATGCAGCCCAGGCATGTATCACCACTCCCAGATCTAACTTTCAATAAAGGGGCACAGTTGAGATACCAATCCCAGCTGTACAATTCCCCAGAGAGGTCCACGTGGCATCAACGTTATATGCTTTTTGGCGCCAGGTCAAGACCTTCTTATTCTTCCATACTTTTAATGTTTAATTTTAACTATGTTTTTATGCTCAGTTCATGGATTATTTGTCTTATTTGGGTATATATGTATTTATTGGATTTGAATTGTAAGCCACCCAGAGACCCACTGGGTATTGGATGAGGTAAAAAATACCCAAATAAATAAATAAAAATACACTACTCCCATCACCTGGATACCCAAGCTCAAGACTGGATCCCAGAGCACACCTGAACTACAAACCATTGTTTTCAAGATAAGTGAAGCCCCATTCAAGAACTGACCAAGTTCAAGTTAGTAGCTCAAGGAAGATTATTAATTCAACGGCAGGATCAATCTGGGCCAGGACAGAGGGACATCTGCCAAGGATCTTGGAGAACTCTGTCAGTCTGACTGACCATACTGAGCAAAGTGGACCATTAGGAGCTAATAATGTTCCTATTAGCTACCAAACCATGTTCAAGGTCTTGTTGCTGACATACGAAAACCTAAACAACTCAGAACAAAGATACCTTGTGAACATCTTCCCTCAGTCAGTCCCTGAGATCTTCCAATGAGATGTTATTGGACATCCTGCAGCCAACAGAGTGTCACCAACTGGTGGCATAAGTGAACTATCTTAGTTGTGGCACCCATTCTTTGGAATATTCTGCCACATGAAGTTCAAGAGGCAGAAACTGTAAATTATTTTAACTGTCTCTTGAAAACACGCTTGTTCAAGTTTTCCTGCCCTGGATGGGACTCTTCTATTACTTTGTTTTGCTATTTATGGTATTGTGATGTTTGTAACATGTTAATATTTTATTTATTTAATATTTAATTATTTTCATTCATTAATTTTAGCATTTTAATTATGCATTTTATTCTGTTTTAAACTGTTAATGGCTTTAATTTTAATTACTTATAGATTTTATTATACTGAGCAGTATAAAATGCAGTAATAAATGAAGCAGTTCTATATACTTGCAATAAGCAAAATTGTACAAGATAAATGTCTAGATGAAAATCTGTGGTGATCCAGGAGAGAAACACAAATGAACTATAACAAAGAGAATGAACTCTAGGTGCTCATTTCACATTTGCTACATGGTGATCTAGACTACAAGCTATTTTTGCCACCACAGCTGTGATTCTTCTGTCACACTGGGTATGAAGTAAGCCAATGAAAAGGTTTCATTTTTTAACTGATTGAAACTGAATGTCCTACGACTGTTCAATTTGCACTTTGTATTTCACTGAACTATTCAGTCTCTTATTCTCAGGAGATATTCTAATGCTCAGCTGGGTAGGTTTTTCAAATACTTTGAAGTAATTACTCTTATCCTTCAAACTTCAGCAGACTCTGGAATTGTCCCTCTGGAGTTGTCTCCAAGATACGAAAAAGTCAGGCCAAGTATGAAAATTAATTCAAAAATTCTGGAGGAATAATTAAGTGTTCTAATTGAAAGAGACCAAACTGTATACTTTTAAAGTGGCCCTGAAAAAGAAGTTGTTACTTATATATGTGTTGGGCCAGTGAAATCGTTAATTTGTGGCAGCTTTAGGAGTTCATTTTCCACCCAGCATCCATCATGAAACAGACAGCTGTATTTCCCAGGAAAAAGTTTCAGGGGCGACCCAAATTCAGATCAGAGCTATAACATTTCAGACCTTGAAGCACAGAAAATTCACTTCAGTCATTCAAAACAAAGAGATCACATTGGGAAGAGCATCAGGTTGTAACTGGCTTGAGGTCAAGCTTCAAAAAATAAAATGGCAAGTTAACGTCAAATAAAGAAACAAAAAATACATTTTCTTAGATTCCATACAAAAGCGTAGCAGAGATCATGATTTAAACATGATACTGCTAAGCAACCTGCTTTAATTTCGGGAGAGGGCTCACACAGAGATGGGGGGACTGCTCCTACAGCGACCCTGCTTGTTTGCCACTCTCCTGCAGAGGCAGTTGCTCCAACAGGGAACTGGGGTCAAAGTTGTGGTGGCAGCTGCGCACAGGCAGTCTTCAGAGCCACCCAACAGTGCCTTGCTTTGAGGAAAGTCTTCTCCAAGTGCAGCATTCCAGCCTGGGACCTCTCCGAAAAGGCCACTCGTGCAGCATTCCAGCCGCTGGGTCCTCGGGCAGTGCGAATGGCTTGCCCATTACATGTACAAGTGCTTGCTGCATATTCAGACTGATTTATATGCCAACCATGAATAGTTTACTGGAGTGAGAACACCACAAACATACGGGCTAGTCCGTGCAGTATGTCCTTTATACCTGACACTGGTTATACCTACAGATTTAGTAATTGTGAGAACTGGCAAAGACAGGAGATGTTCTAATTTCTAACATTTAAACCTTTGGAAGTTTGTTTTTACATGTTCACAACATTGTCAGTGCTATAAACTGACTTAAAAAAATTAAATCAAAAACATGAAGCATCTGCAAACTGCACTAAAAGCCTTTATGTAGCCTCTGTGTTGCATATGATCTAACGAAACAGGGTACCTGAAACTTGTTACAAATTACATGAAATGAGATTCATCTTCAGTTTTCCTTCTAGATGAGTAACTGATGCTCTGCATTTCACTGGAGGAATTCCACATCCTACAGGATGTTGTCCACCTCTGAAATTTTCTTCCTGCTGATGTTCAGCAAATATTACAAATGAGTAATTCTCACGTCATCACCGCCTCTAGCTGTTATGCATGCATGTAAAAGAAGGCAAGAGTAAAAACTTCCGTTTTGTGTAAGCTATAAGCTCATGGTTTTCTTAGATCCCTGCCAAATCAGCCAGATTCAATCTGAGCTTCTTTTCAGAAACATGCCTTCTTCCTGTTAAATGCCATGGCAGGAGAAAAAAATGGTGCATTGGTATTGCAATATATCATTAATAAATGTGTGAGTCCATGAAAAACAATTTTAGAAATAAAAATTTCCGGTGCACATTTTGTGCGGTTTGCACTTAATCAGAGCTGTGAGTTCTGTTGCTTTTAAATAGGATTGTTTAAGGGCAGACAATAAATCAACACAATTGGGCCATATAGGAGGAGATACTGCACTACAGAACAGCAGAATATTTGGCTTGACAAATAAGAGAATGGTCAAAAACTAAAAGTCAAGTGGGAAGGACTGAGAAAAAGGTGCCATTTGCAGGGGAAGGCAGAAGAATCCGATAAGCCCCTTATTTCCAAAGTCCAAGGCTTTCTCTCAGTAGCTCCAGACAGAATCTCAGCTTGAACAATCCATCCCTAAGTATGGATTCATCTCAAGCAAACTTAATACATGTAAAACTGCAGATATGCACACAACCATTTGTGTGGCACATAATGGAATGCTGTGCAGAGTCTGCACTTTACACAGAGAGCAGTTCCTGAATATACAGGAACTAGCAAACCATGTGTCAGCCGTACTCTGCAAGTACACTACGTCCATCCTATGCTCTTTTTTCTATGAACTAAACTGCCACAGTCTCTCATAGCTTTTATTTGTGTTGGTTCTGACATCACTCACAGGATAAATATAAATTCCCTAAATCTCCTGCCTGCTGTGCAGTCTTCATAATCCTTTAACCTTTGCTTTCCCATCCCCACAGCACACAGCCATGGACTTCACTGGCCTCTTGATCTCCCCAAGTGTCCTTCTATTAGTGCTTATTTTTCAAACAGTCAAGTCTGGGCATCTCTTCAAAGGAGGGTTCACCTTCCAGGCCCTATGTGTCCATTCCCTCAGATGTTTTAAAGAAGAAGCTCTGAAGAAAACCGTTTTCTTAAAAAACCTCTCTGCTGGAATGTTCTGCTAAATATATTTTTGAAAAATATTTCACAACTACTATGCTCCAGGGGAAAAGACTAGCAGTTAGAAAATGAATCACTTATTTACTGTCCTATTAAGTAATTAAAATAATAACTGTACAACGAAGAATAAATGTTGAACTGCATCACTGCCTGCACCATAGCTCTTCAAATCAAGGCTCAAGAACACACACAATTTATCCATTCTGCAGATAAATAACTAGGTTTGAAAAAATGCAAGCATACTCTTGAAATGTACACCAGTGTCAGAAATACAGTTAGATGCATGCTACCAGAGGTCATTAAATCCTACCTTTACCTCCACAGTTTCCTGCCCAGCAAGTCTGTAGGTGTAATTCAGAGGACAAGTAAATAACAAGCAGAAAAGTATGTACATAGTAGAAAGATGCCTTTTTTTGGAAATAGTTCCAGAACCTGCCATCAAAAGTCTGTCTCTCTCACACACACACTGCTGGGGTTGAAAGACTTATGTTTACTAAGATCCAGTCCATTGCAGTTAGGGGTTCACTAATACAAAAGCTCATCATTTCCTCATCAGATGATATATATATAATGCAACAACCCTATTTACTGTCATCATTTGCGCCAAGAGACTGGAATAATTTTGCTCATTTGACCAACTTTTTGATTGCAACTTCCTGTAACAGTTTCTTTATTTGACTCCTTAAGACACTTTCAAAGTGAACAATTTAAACAAAGTAGAATGGGCGGAAATACACCTTTTCTTTTCTTTACGAAAGTACAACTGTGGTACATTATCTGCCCAGAGGGCTTACAACACCAATCTTACAACTGGGCAAGCAAAAAGAAGACAGGAATCCACCTTGGCACATGGAATATTGCTACAATTAATCAAACAAAGAAAAATCTTCACTTCTAGTTTCTAAGGAAATACTGCTAGCAGAATCAATGATGTGGTATGTGTTCACAAACTTACAAGTTTGTTGGCAACACATTTGCTGTTGTTACATGCCATCAAATCACCTCCAACTTATGGTGGCCCTAAGAATTAATGCATTCCAAAATGTCTTGTCTTTGACAGCACTGCTCAGCTTTTGTAAATTCAAGGCTGTGTTTTCTTTTATGGCGTTGAACCATCTCATAATTGGACTTTCTCGGCCTCATCTGCCTTCAACTTTCCCTAACAAGATTGTCTTCTCCAGTAAGTCTTGCCTTTTTGTCATGTGCTCAAAGTATGACAGCTTCAATTTTGCTATTTTTGCTTCCAGGAAAAGTTCTGCTTGAGTTGATCAAGGGCCTACTTATTCGTCTTTCTGTCAGTCCAGGGTATCTGCAAAACTCTACTCCAGTGCCATGTTTCAAACACATCAATTTTCATCCTGTCAGCTTACTTCACTGTCCATCTTTCATACCCATACAAAGTGATCAGTCCTATTCTATAAATCCATCTGAGGCATTTCTAAATTTATTTCAATTTGTCTCAAAAAAAACTCAAAAATATATTAGATATCACTTTCCTCCAGATATTACTTTCATCCAGTTTCACATCTATCACATGAGAAGCAGATCTGGGTGAGAAACTATACCTGCATGGTAAATGCCAAAATGCTGATCTCTATAAAAAACTGCCAGCATAATTTCTAAGGGCACAATCCTTTGGATGTTTAGACAGAAAGTCTTTTGGCTCCCAGGTTTTCACAGGCAGTCATGATGGCTAGGAAATGCTAGGAGTTGTCAGACTGTCTTCTGTCTAGGTATGCAAAGGATTGCATCCTCTACCAACTGGTATATAGCCCCTGCCAGACTGCAAATAATCCAAAAGGCATTAGGCTGCTTTTGTTGGAAAGTACGTGGGCAGATTGGATCACTCTACCATCTGTGGTGGTTATTTCTAGGTATTCCAGCAAAGTCTGGGACTCCTGTGAGGAAATCCTCCACAAATAGATTAAATGTGTCCTTAATGGTACATATTCTCATGAACTGTAGAGTTACTAAATGTCAAATCAGTCAAATTCCTTTCTTTTTAACTTGCTGATAGCAGATAAACTAAGCAATTACGCACAAAAAAGCCAACAGCTGAGTTCAAATGCACAGAAGATAGTAGCAGAAACAAATAAGGAAGTGAAGAAGGAAGAGGGAACTTGCTTCCCAAACTGCAAGAGCCTACATGGCTCTGGCTGCATGGATTTTGCAGCTATAAGATCTTTCCATAAGCCTTCAGAATTTGGTATTATCACAGAACCCAGAATTTTAAAAATCTAAGCTTGCATTTAAAATAAAGCAAACTAAGTTCTTAAAGAGCTGGTGCATGCAAGAATGTCAGGGCATGAGGGAAGTTTTAGGATGCGTTCTGTCCAAGCATGCGTAAGAAGGACCATGTACTTAAAACTATAATGATAGGCTTGAAAGTGTCTTGACCAGGACTCATGAAACTCAGATAGCTTTCCTATATCAAGCCAAAGCAGAATAAATTATGTAGATTATGCAAATATACCCAATCTGCCTGATGATCATAAATCACAGAAATAAGCCTTTGGTGTCCAGAATTTTAGCTATCTAGACATAGAAGTGTTGCTGTTGTTCCTGAGGTACAGAATCTACACCATCCTTTTCTTCATGTTCAAGTGGATCTTCACCACCCCACTCAAAGAAAAGTGACAATGCCAAACATCAAGTATTAATGCTTGGGTTTAGCTTGGTGTTGTCATATCAATCTTCAAACTAATTGTGCAAATAATGTTTTGCAACATTTTGCAACACGTAACTATTAAAAGGTTTTTGAAGTGATTCAAAATTGAAATTGATGGACCTTTCACTCCACCCTCCTTCTGCCCTAGAGTAGATGCGTGTAATCCTCAGATTCCAGAGAGGAAAGTTCACTTCCACTCTGTTTTGCCAGGTATGCAAAAACTTAGATGCCAATTTCAGCTAAGACTTTGGCCCTTGTTTTCAAGGAAGAAGGGCGGAGGTCCCATTAGGATACCTTGCATCTTGGTGAAGCCTTACTCTTCCTCCTCTATGTCCTTTCCCAACCTCATCTAGAGCAGTTCTTTCTGAACCATCTGTAAAGGCAGACAGGAGGTGCTCCAAATTTAGAGTCCCAGCTCTGAACTCAAAATGCATTTCCAAAGCTGGAGCTGGAGTAGAGTTCATATTTCAGAAAAGCTCATTTAAGAAAACAACTCAAATGACAAGCATGTCAAAGCAGCTTGTCATATTACTTTTAAAAGTCAGCAGTACAAACCATAAGATATATGGAAATATAGGCCTAACAATGTTACACATAACATTGTTACACATGGTTAATCCATGGTTTCTTGACCTACCCAGTGTTTGTCTGGCAGACGATCAAACAAAATGTGGTTTCTTTTCTCAGTCCCTGGGTTGTATGTTTCTCTCTTCCTTTGCCCACTCCCTCCTTGTATCCCAAATGTATTTGCAGCACTGAAATACTGGCCTTTGTACTTTGAAGAAACAACTCATGAACAACCCACAGCTCTGTGGTCACACCTAATGACAACACATGGTTTAAACAACACCTGCTTCACAACACGACAAATAACCATGATTGTCTTCTTTGGTTGGCTGTGATTAGTAAACCATGGTTTATCATATCCATGTGTTAAATAAACCAAGGTTAGCATTAATGCAAACCAGGTCATATACGATACTTCTACAGATCTTCAGCCAGAGTTCTGCTACATGAGTTTTACCTTGCAAGTATCTTACATTTTTCTTGCTGACTCTATGCTTTTCAGGATATAATATCTAATAGTCAAAAGCAAAGCAGAAGGAACTTTCTTCAGAAGGATCAAGCAAAATAAAATTCTCTATGAACAATCAGGCCCATGCATATAAAGAGGCAAATGCCCCAATTACTTGTGACCTATTTCACATGTTTGCTGCAATGACAAACATGATAAAAAGTACAAAATAAAAGTATAATTGTTTTAGAACTTGACATGATAGCCATGCTGTCAGAACAGGAAAAATATAAATAAAAATAAAATCTATGTATGTATCAACCTCATCTAAATTAAACAATATAATTATATTTCACTGAGCTAATTTAAAAATTAATTATGTGACTGACTGTTTCCCTGGAGAAGAATTTGAAGAGTTTCTTGGGCAATTAGATTTCCACTGCCCTGAAAATTTCAGACTGGTATGCATTTATGAAGTTGAACTGCATTACACAATTTCTTATAATCAAGTAAGTCCAACCTCGTAAAGGGCAAACCAGAATATTTGTTACAGTTTCAGGCTTTATAACGTTCCAGTAGGTTGTAAAGCCTCTACTATATTGGTATCGACAATATCAAGACCCAAAAGGTTAGTGACTACTGGATAAGAACAGACTGAAGTTCCTCAGATAAACTTCTGTGTGAGCCGGAATGTTTGCAACCAGGGCCTTCTCGCTGCTATTTTATTTACAAGCTGGTAAATCCAATGATGATCAACTGGAATTTTTTAAAAACCCCGATAAAACAAAAAAAGCATAAAAAAGATGTCACAATCTACCATAAACCCAGAAAGCCAATCAATGGGAAAAAATCTGGTGCAAATTCCAGCACCAGCAGTGACTGCCAAAAGTCTTTGTAAAGAGGAAGGCTTTTGCTTAGTGCACACATACAAAACAAGGGAGGCAGTAAAACCCTCCTTTGGCAAGGAATTCCAGTAAGGGAGCATCACTAGCAAAGATGCCTTGCCTTGTATCCCTGAAAATAGAATGACTACAGTATATAACACTGAGTAGGATAAACAAAGCAGAAAGTAAGGGAATGATTTTAACAGCTGGTAGGGCATAATTTGGATCCAAATCCATGTCTGTATTATAGTTCAATAAATGATAGATATAAAACATTTTATTTTAAATCATCAGCACAATACACAGAAGTTACAATGTAAATGGTAATCTTATTCAAAGATAAAAGTTCAGAAGAAATACAAGGCTTACATGAAACTACAACATTGCACAAACATACTAACATAATGGCTAACAATTAGGTTTTTCAGATAAAGAATAGTGGTAAAAAGCAAAGGAAGGTACCTTATACCCATTCTGTTCTCACATATGCAGTCATATGCTCCGTAGGCAAAAGGTGGCATTCAAATTGTTTGTATATGAAACTCTTCTTCAGAGCATTTGCATAGTAAAGATAACTCTGCCGGTCTGACACTATTTAGAGAAGGAAAATAATCTTTTTGCATAGGTGTGGCAAACTAAAAAATCAAATTTGTTTGCCTCAGTTTCCCATGCTTGCAGAATAGAAACCCCACATAGAAATATAGAAACAGAGCGAGTCAGAAGGGGTCTCCCGGGCCATCTAGTCTGACCTCTGGCGCCAGCCAGCTCCGCTCACGACATGCCCACCATGTGCATGTCCAGCCTATCTTTGAACACCCGCACCGATGGGGCCTCAGTGACCTCTTGTGGAAGCCCATTCCACACCCTTGAGGTCCTAACTGTCAGGAAATGCTTCCTGGCATCCAAATGGAACCTTGGCTCCCTGAGCTTTGCTCCATTGGAGCGTGTCCTGC